>NC_083615.1:22207130-22417271 GCF_963584025.1 Labrus mixtus
TATCTCAAGAAAAAAAAAAGAAAAACTAGGGGAAGTGGGGAGAAGGCAGCATGTGGCAGCAGATCTGAGGCAGCGATAGAGCCATTAAGCGCTTTAGAAGTATTTTAGCTGAATGCACACAAAGCAAAAATAGATAAATAAATAATGAAAGAGGAAAAAGTGGAACGTCAACTGTCAGGGAAGTGATACAGACTTTAAGAAATCATTTGGGAGGGTGAAAGATAAAAGATTATCCCTCTTTTCTGCCAACTTATTGCCTCCTCAGCCATCGCTCGGGCTAATTCGCTTACTCAAGCAATCATGCGGACATACCGTGTCCCTGTGTGTGTGTGTGTGTGTGTGTGTCTGTGTGTGTGTGTGTGTGTGTGTGTGTGTGTGTGTGTGTGTGTGTGTGTGTAGCACGCTGCCTTCATAGTGCTGCTGGGAAGTGCTTGTAGCAGCAGCAGTATATAAACGTGTGTGTGTGGGGTGTATGTTGCCCATGTGAATCTGATCCTTCCTCCGTCCACATCACTCAGCAGAGTATGGCATCCATTATCTTCTCCACTGTAAGGGGCAGGAATTTTCCACAGATATCCCAGAATGCTTATTATCTTTAAAATATCTCTGGATGGCTGACACTCATCTGATTGGCTGAATCTGCCTTCCCAGGCACATTCCTCTGACCCCCCCTAAACCCTGATGTCTGCAATGTTCTTAGCTTAGCCCCCCCATGTGTGAAGTAATATCAGAATTGTGGCCGTTGTAATCTGGTCACCCGCAGAGAAACACAATGTGGAAAGATATTTGACAACACAAACAATAACAACAACAAAATGTATATAGAACACAACTGAAGTCACATCAAACTTCACTCTATATTAAAAAATGACTGAACATCTTCCTGCAAACTGTCTTAATCACTATGAAGTCCTGTTTAAAAAGGTTGGAACAGTTCATGTGGGGTCTATTTTTCCCCGGTTAGAATAGTTTTTAATTAAAAGAGAACTGACACATTTCATTAGTCATCAAATGCTGCACTTCCTCAAAGATAACTCGAGAAAGATAACTGAAAAAAATGATTGGCAAAGAAAAATAAAGCCGAGGTCGAGATGTCCTGGATTTAAGATCCTACAGTTCTACCTATCTAGTATTGAAACTCATAAGCAACACTCCATTGGACCACATTTTCTTGATAACACCTGCAGTTACAATTCCAAATAGTTGTCTTTAATGTTTTTTTGTTGACCTATATATCACAAGGCCATGCTGTACAGCTGGAACCCACCAGTATAGAAATAAAAGGGATATTTCCTTTTTCCCCCTTTCATCAGTGGGAGGATCTGATTGATAACGGTCTACTTAGCTTCTTTTGGCAGACTGACCGAACGCATGCTGACCTTTCAGTCAACTGGTCCAGCTTTGCATACCTACTTGCCGTTTCCCCCCGGCATGCAAATGGATGGAGATACAGAGCAGGCTTCCTAGGATGAGAAAGGCCTCACACGGAGCTCAGAGGACTCTGAGAAGAATAAGTGTTGTAAGCTCCTGTGGAGAGCAATGTTTGAAGAGATAAGTTACTAAGTGGTTGAATTGATGTTTAAGTTTCAGATTTGTGAGGTTTGCAAGCAATTAAGTATGTTCAGTTTCTCTGGTGAAATAGTCCATTGAATAAAGTAACAATATGAGGCCTGTATGGGGCTTTAAATAGTTACAAAAAAAAAATACCATTCTCTCTCTCACTTGAACACACTTGATGTAACCTTAGTGTCAGTGTTTACATGTGCCAGCTGACAGTCTTCTTCTGTGTCTGCCATTCCACACTGGGCCATCACCAGTGCACACACTGGTGATCTTGTGTATGTGTTTGAGATATTCACAAAGCAGGGAAAAACCCTTAAATACACTGATCATTAGCACACAACCTAATACACAGATAAACACGTCCTGCCCACCACCATGTTTGATACTGGACAGGAGAGTGGGATGATCAGAGCTTAAAATGTGGAAAATCTGTGTTCAGACAAACAAATAATGAGCTGAAAGAGGTTAAATGGCTCTAGAGCTAAAGGGGAACTTAAAGTCTGACCACCGTTCACTTTAGATTGTTACAGTTCTCCCCTTTAAATCGCATTCGTTTTTCCCTCTGATCAGAGAAACCCACTCACAGCTTCTTCTTTGACAGCTTGGTCATAGAGATATAGCAAAAGCCCAGCGGAGAAATGCAGTTTAAAAGAGATGAAAACAATTAAATAGTATTAGGCTCTCTAAAAATCTAATTAGGTGAAATACAAATTTTCTTTGATCCATATAAAAATATACAAATGCATAATTTAAACAAGATAAGAAATGGATAAGTGAAAAAAATTCTTTTAGAATTAATGTTTGTAAATTTGTATTTATTTTTTATGTATTATTTTTCATTTTATAACTATTCTTTTGACATTTTTAATTCTTTCATAGAATGTTTCTGGACATCCTTACATTCAGAAACAGCCTATACTTGTTTTCTTCTAGTATTTTTTTGATTTTCATGACTATAAACAGACTTAATAATATTTTCATTTTTCTTTTAACATTTCCATGTTTGTCTTTTTCGTTTCTACACCTGCTTCTGTTTCATTTGAATCCTTCTTTTAGAAGATATCTTAAAGGTTTTTATGGTATTGACTCCTGAAAGTTTCTCATTTCAAGTTTTTTTCTAATTGAGACTGAGTTCAGTCCTCTGCCCACCACTCTAAAACCACAGCGTGTCGTTTTAAAGTGAGGAGGAGGTAACCCTGGAATCCAGCATTCATTATTCATCAACAGATAGCACTTCCACAGTACGGCCTCTCACAATGTGAGGGCCACGGTGCACAGCGACTGAGTGGGTGTGGGAGAGGCTGATGTTAATATTCCTGCTCCTCAGAGAGACATCTATCGCTCTCATCCCGCTGCTTTTATTTCACTTTGAGCTCATCTTAAATTTCCATTATTCACCACAAAAAGCCAAGCCAAGCCAAGCCTTTTCACAATGACACTGACGGGCCCCTCCTCCTCTGTACACACACACACACACACACACACACACACACACACACACACACACACACACACACACACACACACACACACACACACACCTCAGAGGACCATGTGGAGGACTATTATTAATCATGCTCCTATCAGCTCCTCATATCTTCGCTGCTATTTGCTGTTTAATCACTAAAATAATACGAGGGGGGAAGGCTTGGCTGCCGGGGTGGGGGTGTCGGGTTGCCATGGTGACCAAATGGAAAAGGTCAGGTGTAGTTTATCTTATCAGTGATAGGGAATGGTTACTAATTACAGATAGGTACTACCAGCGCTCAGTCCACCGGGCCCTGCCTTAAAACACTATCAGCAATCCACACCGGCCTGATATTAAAATTATCTCCTAAGTCATCCACACAAAGACACACACACACACACACACACACACACACACACACACACACACACACACACACACACTCATGAACACACACAAAGCATCTTGTTTAGGCCCCGGACAGCAAATGACCAGACAGGGTCAGGCTAAGAAAGACATGACTTGATGCTATCATCAGTCAACCAGGAGTTAATCTAGTCAATGAGGACTCGTCCTACGACTTGGTGCTGCAGCCTTTGAGCAAGACTCTGTCTGATCCCAAACCAGATCCTGAATAACTTTACAGAAGTTTCTGCTTTCATTGGACACGTTCAAAAAATACATTTGCTAAGAATTCCACTTTTTTTGATGCTGGAACTAGATCAGATGTGGAAATGTTTTTTAAATAAGAGGGATTCATATTCTGTACATAATTCTATTAAGTGTTTTAACAATAATACATTCAGGCATGAGTTGGTGTAAACTGTATTTATTTACATTTATTTACATTTAAGAATTCCGAATTGTTATGCTACAAAAGTATTTTGTGTTACTTTTCCATTTTTCACCTCTCATTTTGAGGGCTAACTGATTTCATAAACCAGTTTTTAATTAAAAATAGAAGAGCAATACATGTAAGTTAGAAAAATAAATAATGTGAACACCTTGCATTATAAAAAACTGTCATATTTAAATAGTCACATTCCTCAGAGACATCGAGGGGAATTCAACTTCAGTAAATTCCACTCTGTGTTAAAATGTGTGTTATTTAAAGGCACAGTGTAGTCTTGATTGCAGAAGATACTGGATGTGAGCTTTGATAGATTCTTCAAACACGACAGTGACAGATGCAGATGCATTTTGTGTGTGTGTGTGCGTGTGTACACACTTTAATTTGTATGTGTGCTTTAAAAAGTACAATTGAGGAGGAGATCTCTGTCCTGCCTGCCTGCCTGTCCCGTGTGTGTGTGTTTTTTGTGTGCGTGTGATCTTGTCTCTGCACCCTTCCATTTATCATCTTTGACATTTGGCTGTACTCCCTCATCTATCTGACCATCATCTGAGGAAAGCACATTTTTCCCATCAGAAATCCCGTTGTGACTTTTTGCGTTCGGGGGGAGGCGAGGGCGGGGGGGCGCTGATACTTCCTTTGGCGAGGCGGAGAGATACATAGATGTGAGCAGGAGCATCTTTTCTTGGCTCTGCTCCGTGTGTGTGTGTGTGTGTGTGTGTGTGTGTGTGTGTGTGTGTGTGTGTGTGTGTGTGTGTGTGTGTGTGTGTGTGTGTGTGTGTGTGTGTGTGTGTGTGTGTGTGTGTGTGTGTGTGTGTGTGTGTGTGTGTGTGTGTGTGTGTGTGTGTGTGTGTGTGTGTGTGTGTGTGTGTGTGTGTGTGTGTGTGTGTGTGTGTTAAAGTAGTTGTGTATGCCTGGGCTTGCATACTTATGCATGCATGTGTTCGATCAGTAGTTTTGGATATGTCCACACACACACACACACACACACACACACACACCCTCTCTCTTAACATGGATGTTATCTGGGCACTGAGGGCTCCAGTGATGCCCTGCCTCTTGAAAATAGCCCCTTTCTTTGCTGCTGCCAGCCGTGCAGCGGGTTATATTTAACCAGCTATCTCCTTTACATCCCCTCTCCATGCTCCACGGGGCTATCGCACCAACACTGCTGCCACCATCGCACTTTATTTTTATTTTTATTTTAAGCCTTGTGACAGGAGGCGGAGATAACAGATGCAAAGCCAAGTTGTGAGTGGCACCCCCCCCCCCCCCCCCCCCCCCCCACAACTCTTCTTCTCTATTTCTGCTCTCTCTAGTAAAAAGCCTAACCCCCCTCCTCATCTCTCCATCTCTCCTTCCTCTTGTTTTTTCTTTTGCTTTGCTTGTCTGTCTCTTTATCTTTATCACTTCTCTGTCCTTTTATCCCCCCCCCCCTCCTTCTCGTGGTATTTCTCTTTACTTTTCCGCTGAGGGTTTCCTGGTAGCAGCGTCCTCTTCTTGGCAGTGGGAGAGGCAGATGTAGGCAGCTGGAGATCTCACAGATGTACGACACTGGGATTCTGTCGAGTGGAACGACGGCATATTGAATTTTTTGTGGCTTGATCTGTGCTTATTTATCAGTGCTTATTTATCCACCTCATGTGACACTTGACTTCAAGTGCAACGTGTGCATTCAAAACAGCTGTGAACCTGTTAGAGGGTAAGCAAATTACCTTCCAGGAAAACTGTTAGAGGATACCATTGATTACAATGATTTACTACAAATTGGTTGATATATCCCTCAGCTTATGTATTCTTTTTGCTCTCAAAACGTCAACCAATAATTATCAATAAAATTAAGTACAGAAATGTCCAACTAAGTCAGAAATCATTTAAACAGTGTAGCATGAGATCATTTTTGTGTAAACATTTTTGTAAGTGATGATGAGCATTAATGTTCCCATCAAGTTCTTTCCCCATATATATATATTCCTATAATCAGAGTCCAAATCCAAAACTTAACAGCCATAAAATAAATTATTTAAACTCCAAGGCCAATTACATGCTCTATATTTAAAAAAATAAAAAAACAGCCTACAATTTTTTTTTCATTTTATTTTAGCAAAATCTTTCTTCAGTTTAAAAATAAAAAGACCAGCGTAAATGGTGACCTATAACAAATGATATAATTTGAGTCAAAAGTCAATATTGATAATCAGTCAAAACAATGCAGTGAGCAGTACACATGTAGATGTGTTACATTACATTGGTACATCACTAACACGTCATCTTGCTGAGCATGTTTCATGATCATATTTCCTTAAAAATGATTCATCTGAAAGATTCCATTTTTATACCATCTGAATCGAATGTCAGCTATTAATGATGCCATATCATGATACAGTTAGTAATCTACTCTATTTAACCACAAAGGTGCTGCAAGATCAGAGTCATGAAAGAACACCCGAGTATTGATCCATAACATGGAAAACATAGCAAACAAACCTGAGTCATATCCCTAATATTACAGATGATACTGACTAAGGCAGAAGCCAATAACTGGAGCCCTGTCCTGTCTGTGCAAGACACACACATACAGCACACGCACACACATAAACACACACAGGCACACACAGCCCCTCAGGGCAGTTCTTGTTGCACTCTCGCTCATGTTTTTTGTTTCTGTTTCCTGGAGATGTTTTCTCTCCCTGTTGTAGTGTGTTTAGTCTCTGGGACTAGAAGAAACATCTGTGTGTGTGTGTGTGTGTGTGTCTGTGTGTGTGTGTGTGTGTGTGTGTGTGTGTGTCTGTGTGTGTAGTGGTTCCTGCTGTGATGCTGTACAGTTGACATGAAGTTTCGGGACTAAAACTTAAATTATAAGAAAGCTAAATGAAGGCCGTTGTCCAGGAGATGGAGGATGATGAAGAAAGTGAGTGAGTGAAGCAGAGGAGGACAAGATACATTTTGTAAACATTTGAATTATTTTGACCTTTTTAAAAACAGACTAATTTGGTCATTTGTCAAAGTCTGCAGTATCTTTGTGAGGTGAGCACAGAGCTGGTTCATGTC
This sequence comes from Labrus mixtus, assembly GCF_963584025.1. Taxonomy (NCBI): domain Eukaryota; kingdom Metazoa; phylum Chordata; class Actinopteri; order Labriformes; family Labridae; genus Labrus; species Labrus mixtus. The sequence goes on from NC_083615.1 coordinate 22,214,063, forward strand.
AGAGTGAGGCGTTCAGGGATGCTCAGACAGGGAGGAAGTCTCTCTCTCTTTCCTCCTGCATACCATCACAATCTCTCATCTGCCTCCCGTCCTTATTCAGGGCTGAGATCAAGGAGAAGGGATTGCAATCAGGCTTATTATATCATTCAGACACACAAACAGGCCAACACTAATCACTCTAAAAGTCAAACACACACAAACGCATGATGATCCTCCTTCATACTGTATACTCTCTGAGAAAAGTCTCTCATGTTGCATCGTGGTATACATACACATCTCTGATCTGCATCTAATGTCTCCTGTAGGTTTCCGCTCTGCCTTAATTTGATGCAGCATATCAGCAGATGACACACAGCCTTGTTATTAGATACTATTGATGCAGTTTGGATAATCGTCGTTGTTGGTGCAGTAACACGAGTTAGAATTTGCCTCTGAACGAGCCTGACTGCTTCTGTTTATAGTTTTTATTTGACTGAATCATTTAATGGATCAGCCAAAAAAAAAAAGATCCTTAGTGTAACCTTTTTACTCCTTTGATTGTTTTAACGAATCACAATAATGTTTCACATCACATGTATCACAACCAGAAAAAACACTTTTTATTTAGAGAAGGGAGGAGAACAAGTTAAAATAATTGCAGTTCCTCAAGTGTCCACTTGAGGCTGGCTGCAAAAGCCCTGGAAGTCACATACACACCCGTGTCAGTTTTTTTTAATTTTATTTTTAAAGATTCATTTTTGGGCTTTTTGTGCCTTTAATGGAGAGATAGGACAGTGGATAGAGTCGGAAATCAGGGAGAGAGAGAGAGTGGGGAATGACATGCGGGAAAGAGGCCACAGGCGGGATGTGAACCCGGGCCGCCTGCTTGAGACGACAGCCTCCATACATGGGGCGCACGCACTAACCACTGCGCCACCAGCGCCCCACCCATGTCAGTTTTGACAGCAGAAAAAAAAGAAGTTCACTGCCTGGTTCAAGAAACGATTTTCTATAGTATGTCAGATATGACTGCAGCTGTTTGACTTGAGGCTTAAGGCATGCCTCATCTCTATCTCTTTGCCTGTAATAGGCTGAGTGAAAGTTATGCTGAGGCAGCATTTTAAATATGGGGAAGGCCGTCTTTGGGCTTCAAAACTCCCCTTCAGTAACCAATGGGTCACCGCACTGAGACTACGTCCATGTTTCATACAGTCTATATAACAGAGTTTGTTCGGTTAAGTTTACAGACTACAGCGGGCTGGGGGACAACATTACTAACATTAAGTGTATGATTGTTGTCACCTCTAACCACCAGAGGAGGCCCGAATGATAAAAGCAGACAAGGTGAACCCTAGATCCAGCTCCACAAAAACAACTTTCTGTAGGCCATGTTGAATACTCCATTTATTGTGTTAGTGGTCAAGCTAACGCTAAAGCTGGCAGTCTGTGCGGTCTTCTCCCAGTGTTTGTCATCACTGGTGTATTTATTGCATATAAAATTTGGGTGAGTCACACCTACTGTTGAGAGCATGAGAGTCACATTAGAGGCACAGAGAGTGTGCAGTAAAGACCTTGTGAATGAATCCCATCAATAAATTTCACAGCCAAAACCATGTTGGATACGGGAATGACCTTATTTCACCACGCTGTGTGTGAGTGTGTGTGTCTGTGTGTGTTTGTCTGAATGTAGAAGTGTGTGAAAATTCTCACCATTTCACTCAAGGCCAAGTCTTTTCATATCAACGGAGAGGAGCAGAGATATGGAGAGAAACACTGTCTCATATGATTTTGGGATGAACTGTTCGACCTTGTGTGTGTGTGTGTGAGAGTCAGTGTGTGTGAGTGTGTGTGGCTGATGGTTTTGACCTCTTTTTGACCTCTTTATGAGACCTCGTTGTTGTTTCAACCCTTATTTTTCAATAAGAGATGACATCATGTATATATTCTGTGTGTGATATTCCCACTGGTCTCTTGAGAATCCCCACAGTGTGAAGCAGAAGAGTGGTTGAATTGTTGAGCAGTGGGAACCGTGCAGTCTCTTTTGAGTGTGTATTTGTATCAACCTTGTGTTCCTGCTCCTCTCTGGCCTTGCCTAGCTGTTGGGTTTTGGTATAAGGGGGGTTGATGGGGTGGTGGGGTTGTGGTTGTTGTAGATAGGGAGGGATTCAATAAGTAGTTGAATCAGCCCCTCCTCCCTCTGTGGATCTTAGGACGGTGGGAAAGTTCAAATCTGCTGCTATTTTCTATCTTTTATCAGCCGGGCTTATCGGCTGCCTTTCTCGTCTGCATGCCTGGCTTCAATAGTCCAGGGTCTCAGCTTGGGCTGCTGGGTAACTGCTCTCCGTCTCCCTCTCTCAGAACTCCCCCCCCTTTTTTTTTTGTTTTTTTGAAACACCACCTGTTCTGTTGTTTTCTGTTTTTACTCCCCTTTTACTCATCCACATTTGATCAGTTAAAATCTAGTTAAAAAAGATAGCTGGTATTCATTTTTTTTTTACTCCAGGGATTGCAGTTGGTTGTATAACCTGTTACTGGAGGTCGGTTTAGACTAATTCTTCTAATAGGTTATACACAAGTCCTGCATAACTCTCTGTATGTGGACCTGCGGTTGTTCATGTTGAAACAGTACCTGTGTTTGCAACACGTCCCTCCTGAATCCAAATCCAAACCTATTTGCATTGCTCCACGTCATCTGCAAAAGCATTGTGTGCAAGACAGTAAAAACTGATATATGATGCTATTTTTTTGAAACTTGAATTTATTCTCACAGAACCTGCAGGCTGTTGAGAAACACGAGCAGGAGTCGCCAGTAAAGTGAAGACTTTGGTCACATTAAATTGACATCTGTGGTGTGAAAGCTGGTGTTTTTTTTTTCTTCTTCTGAGAAATATGAACATACACACACTGTCTTTCCCTTCCTTTTCTTATCATAATGCACACATGTTCACTTCTCATTAGATTTGTGCTGTATTTAAACTGCAGACTGCCGCTCGTCTGTGATGTGTGTGGGAGTAAGGCGTCCTTGAGGAACATGAAACAGTCTGTCAGGGTGAGAGTGTCTGAAGTGCTGCCAGAGAAGAAACGGTTGTGTAAAAAGAATACCAGAGCAAAGACTTGATCCAACACATCAGGAGCTTTCTCCACACTGTCAGTGTGCAGGGAATCTAGCAGACGCTTCACTGGTGCAGTGCTGAAGCAAATGGATTTTTAGTTAAAAATCACCCAATATTTTCTACATAACTAACAATACGTTCCAACAAAAACATTTAGTCACATTTGTTCATTGATGGATACAGTATATATTACAGTATATAGTATTTATGATGTTGTTTCATCCCTCGACGAAAGCAGCAAAATCACAGAACCAAAGATTAAAGGCACAAAAGCTGTGAGTTTGTACGACAAGCCTCAGACGATCTGCTCTCCGTCAGAAGTGATGAAATCTGCTGAAATGCAGCATCTCCGAATGTTATCACACAAAATCAGTCCAGTGAAACACTGTTGTTTTAACACTGTGTTAATACCATTGCTCGGTGATCATTTTCTATGAATTGGTGCTGTCATGTCGTGTGAGCACAGTTCCTTGAAGAAATCCTTGAAGGATTTTTTTATGGCCTCAGAGTTAGTCCCATTTTAGAGCTCAGCTGAAAAGAGCAATTTTTCCTTTTGATTTTACGCAGAGGATCCGTCTCTGACCTCTGAAATGACTAACATAATGTGAAGGTGAAGAAACAGACTTTGTCAATATTTCAGAGTTCAATCAAATGAGGCTATTTCCCTCTATATTCAATTTTTCCTTAAATTAACCTTCTCGGCAGATGACAGCTGCTTGAATTATACATGTTGGAGAATGCTCACAGATATGCTTTAATGCAAAAATAGTCTTTTTTACATTTGAGTCATATTCAGAATATTCGTCTCTAGTGAACAATCTATTGAGCTGTGTAACCCTTTATAAAATATCAGACACTTATTTTTTCTTCTATTTCTATTTTGCATGAACTCGTTTTGACTTGCAGACATTAACTCTTTGTCGCCCTTTGTCCGTCATCTGTTTTAATGTTAAAAATAACCTTAACTCTACCCATGTATGGGATCTTTCATACATATCAGTATCCTCAACTTTGAAACGTTGGGGCTGAAACTAACAATAATTTAAATAATTGATTAATCTGCTGATGTTTTTCTTTGAACAATAAATATGTTTCTCTAAACATTTTCGGAAACAGAGAAGAATGTGTCTTCCAGTCCCTGAAACCTCTTTACACGTCTTGTCCTGTCAGTCAAAAAAACACAAAAATGTTCCTAGTAATATAATGTGAGTAAAAAAAATGACGTCAGGTATAATTGGATTGGTAAAATATTGTTGCCTCTTTTGGTCTATTTATCTGCTCCACTGTAAGTGTGAGTGTGTACAGTATTGGTCAGGTGCTACTGTAACATGGTGGGACTGCTATCAGGTGTGAAGCGACACGGTGTAGGGACATGGAAAGTAGCAGCAGGACCATTTATTTCAGCAGGCTCAGGTCGCTGAGTCGTCCTCCTGAGAGGAGCTGCTGGACTATCAGATGGGCCTGCTGTGAGGAGGCTGCTGATCCACTCCTCCAGGGCTGTTTTTTCTCTCCGGGGGGGGGGGCATGAAGGATACCCCGACACCAGACCATCCATCAAGGCCAGGGCTGTTGCAAGGCACTGTGGGTATCCGTGGTGCTGTATCACTACTATCTCTCCACCTGCCCTCCTCATGCCCAAGAAGCAAATCTCTGCTCCTCAGAGGATGGAAACTAATTGTTATAGTCTCTCTCGTTCTCTTTCGATTACACCCCATCCCTCCATCCAGCGTCCAGCTCTATCTCCGTCTATCTCTCCGTCTCTGTCTCTATGTCTCTCTCCGAAGGTTCAGCCAGTGTCCCACCCTTCCGTCTCCCCAGGACCTTTATCAGGGAGACAGCTTTGCTCATTAAGGAGTTAATTTTCTCACTCCTATCTCTGATTAGTATAGTCAACCTAAAGCACTGTGAATTCTTTAAATTTTCCTCCTTGTTATCAAAAAAGGCAGAGTGACAAAAAAAAGATGGGAATGGGGGGATATTTAATCGGTTAAGTAGTCTTCCTGGGGAACTAGATTTCTCTCTCTCTCGCTCGTCTTTTTTTTTTCTCTTCCCAGCAATGTAAAGAAATCTCGCTGAAAGCCGGCCCAGCTCAGTAATTCAGTTTTTAAAGCACAAGGATGGAGGGATGGGGGGGAAGGAGGGAGGAGGATGAGGAGGTGGTGGAGGGGGAGGAGGGGGTGATGGTGGTGGCGGCGGGAGAGGGAGGGAAGAGAGAAGGAGAGAAGAGAAAAAAAAAGAACGACTTGATGAAATTCCGCTATCAGCTCCGAACCAATATGCAAAATATCTCGCTGGAAATCAAATAGCTATTATGTTTTCATTTCCACGTCGGCGTATTTGCTTAATGAAGAGGAGACAGATCAGACCGGCAGAGAGAGTCTGCAGGAGCCGATAACCGCCAACGGCTCCCAGCTATCCGCGCAGAGTGACGCTCCCAGTCACTACGCTTTTTCACCAAAAGAAAAAAAAAAAAGGAAGGGATGGAGGGAGGGAGGGGAGGGAGAGAAAGAGAGAGAGGGAAGGTGATGGAGTATATGAGAGAGAGAGAGCGAGCGTGAGTGATATTGAAAGGTGGTGGAGAAGAAAAAAGAGAGGTTGTGTCGGCAGTGGTGGGGGGGGAGTAAGAGGGGATGAGGAACGGAGAGATAATGACAGAAAGAGGGGAGGAAGTGAGAATATAAAGGAGAGACTACTGCAGGTTGGAAAGGAGAGAGGTGAGGAATGAGGAGCGTTCAGAGCTGCTAAAACAGGGAGCTTAAAGTCTGAAATGCCTTGAATTCTTCCAAACTCCAGGCCTTTAAAGGGTCTTGAACACAACCAGTTTAAGTTCCCAAAGAAAATTACTTTTAGTTTCTTTAATGTACTGCTGTTTGTTAGGGTGAAATGTTCAAAATGTCAGGAACGTGCTGTGTCTGCTTTATGATTTCATGCATCTCCAGGCCTTTGATGTTAGGTGTCATGCTGCGTTCAAGTGCTCGAGCTCACCTCGTTATCACGGCACCGGGATCAGTCATTATCATTAGCCTTTCCGTGTGTCTGCAGTGATGGACATTTTTTACCTTTTTTTTTTTTTTTTTTTTTTGCTTATTTTTCCAAGGTGCTCCCCTTTTTATTTCTTCATCTCTTCACTCCGTCTGTTTTTCTCACATTTCTTCACACTGTTGGCGGGAGCTCTTTATTTCCTGCGGGCATGGCAGAAAACATGCTGTGGCGTGGAATTATAATGTCTCTCAGTGATGCAAAAAAAATTCCAACCTCATTGTGCAGCTTCTGTCATAACATAAAACCATTTAACATAAAATTGTGAAGGTTTGTATGGTTCAGTTAACGTTTGAAGCCAGTTGGTTTTAATTTGCTGCTGCCAATAAGCATTATTGTCCATATTAGAGCTTCAATAACTTCAGCTTTTTTTTGATAACTCTACTGTTTCAGTCATTTGGAAAGCAAAATGTCTAACTAATTTTTGGTGGCACTCCTTGAATGTAAATATTTTCTCCTCTTAACCATTTGTGAAGGTAAATGAAGAGTGATTGGGTCCTTTGAAGTCCTGGTCAGACAAAGGAAGCAATTTAAAGATTTCACTTTTGGACCAGCGGAGAAGCATTTATTTGCAGCACAGTTGATATATATTCAGATTATATTCAGCACTAATTTTAGTAGTAGGGTAGGATTATACACGTTTGAACATGTGTGCAGTGTTGGACACACAAAGAGTGCAGCACAGTGTTGATGTTACAGGTGTAGGAGGAGAGAAAGATTCTATCTGAGGTTATGTGTTCCTATCGTCTCATTAGAATAAACTCAACCTTTAAACCCGGTACTGACACCAGCTTGTGCCTCGTTCAGATTAAAGATTGTTGGAGCTAAAGGTCAGCATGCGGCAGCGACATATAGGTTTTAAGTTTATTTATTTCAAGTAATCAAAGAAAATGTACGTCTGAAATGTCCACATTTTACTCAGGTCAAAGAAGTTTAAAGCTGCCATAGTAATGAAAACACTCTGAACTGAGGAACAAGCAGCAGAGTCTAGGGATTGAAAATCCATAGGTCCATCTGTAGGTCCATTAAACTGTGATATCTGTCATTAAAACTTGTCTTGATTCATTCTTTGTAGATCTTAAAAAGTCACACGTCTGTTTGACTTTTGGCCGTGAGAACTGATTAGTGTTTCCTGACATTTTGTGGATTTATTGACAAATGAACACAAATAAGACAAATGACTAAAATAATTATTTAATTTTTTTATTTTTACAGCTTGGCCTGTGCTAATATGACGCTGTATCAAGTGGGTGCTATAGACTTATTTGAAGTCTGGTCAATCTCAAATTGAATAAAACAAACTAAAATAGCTAAACACATTGCTCTGGTACTCATAGTGCAGTTACTTACATTTCTCCTTCAACACAATGATGTGACCATACAGGTTATTTGTTCACACCTTTCTATACAGTACACCCCACAGGAGGGCGTCACACTTGAAGCACCCATTTAGATGGTTTTCAAGACATCCTCACAGCTACGTGTTGGTACTGGACAAACACACTGAACACATGGTTCTCTTTGTGATACAGTCAATTAAACTATTATGTTAATTTTAGAGAAAAAGAGATAGTGGTTTGGGTTCAAATTAGCTACAAGTTACGATACAATTGTAAGCTGCTGTTCCAGCAAAACACACATGATTTTGACAGAGTCATCTCCTAAACCTGAACCCAAAATGGACTTCATCACTCTTTGAAAAACATCACCAGACTTCAGCCATTTCTCCTAATCATTACTGTGAGTCACCATCCATCACATGATAAGATGGGTCGTAATGAGCTGTTGTTCTGATGACCTGTACGGCTGTGTTTTGTATGGGCGGCCTGTTTTTCAATCTTTTACCACAGGGTAAATAAGACTATCTATATTTGTGTATAGCCAAATCTTTCACAAAGAAATAAACAGTTTATTTCACCAAGCAGGTTCCACTGAGATACTAAAAACTAATTATTTTGGTAACATCTAAGAGACGTTGCACAGCCTATTGCAGCCCCTCCCCCTTACCCCACAATGCAATCTGGGAACTTTATCATCATCACATTAGATGTGAAGATGTGCAGGACGGTCAATAAGTCCTGAGGATTTCAGATCTGTCAAAAAAAAAATCTATGGCTTTGCTTGAGTTTGTCATTCCCGGAGTAATCAATGCTCAGTCGTTAGCAGCTCAGATCCTAAAGGCTGAGGAGAAAAAGCTGATTTTTATTGAAGCTGAATATAACCGATCGATGTCCTGGCCTGTGTGGATGCTTCCTCTTGTGTGAGGGGTTTGGATTGGAGGCAGCGTTGGGCCATGGAGCTGTGATAAGAGCCCACGCAGTGTTGAGGGAAAGTGCAAAGTTGATTAAAAGTGTTTCCTCAGCGGTGGGTAATTCTCGTCGCTCTGATCAATAAGTGGCTCCTCTCCAGTGCGTGACTCTGTGTCAGGTACTGTAGTTTTTCTCGAGAGCTCGCACATCCTCCTCTCCTTCCAATATTCTCCTCTTTCTTTCTCTAAATATCCTCTTTTAATGTTTCTCTTCACAAGTTGGCGATTTCCCGATACAGGCGTGCCTTCTCTTGCTTTCAGGTCTAATGTATTTTTTTGTGCGTTGGGTTATTAGCGTGAGAGCTGCGAGGCCTGCGTCTGTTTAATCAGGCTTGTTGAGCACGCAGGTTTGATGTGTGTTGTCTCTGTGTTTAATCAGCGAGCTGCGAGCTGCAGGTTTGATGTGGACGGAGAGTTAATAAAGCAGTATCTTTGGTGCCTTCATCAGCAGCAGCACTTTGTTCTGCCTCTCCACGCTCCTCCAAGACAGACAGCTGCAGTCTCTGCGCTGCAGCTCCAGTACTCCTCTCTTTCCACATCTGTCTTCTTCGTCTCATCTGGTGGAGGACGGATTCCTCCTCAGCCAACTTGTTTTTTTTATTTTTCAGTTTGACACCTTACATTCAGGTCCATCAGGACTTAAATGTTTAAGATAAATGATGTACAGTTATTACAGACTATTGGATGTAGACAAAAAGAGTCATCACAATGCCCATATGCCTGAGATGATGTTTGCTTGTTTATAGACTTAAAGGAACAAAGTGCGTCATTTTACACATTAATACATCAGAAATCATGTACCCTATGCAAATATCTCCCTGAATCATGAATGAGTGAGAAGTGCGAGTCCTGCTGCCGTGTTGTTGTCTGAGATGTGTTGACATCAGGTAAACATGGACGGGACGTCCGGCTCCTCCCCTTGTGTATAAAAGCTGTTTTAGTCAAGCACTAGAGGAAAGAAGAAGACATTAGAAAGAAGAAAGAGCGCTAACATTAGCCTGCTAACAGAACAATGCAGGCCACGGGCAAATTGCAATTTGCAATTTTGCAAACTCGAGTGGAGAGGGGTTGGAGGTGTGTCGCTGGAGGAGAGCGGAGGCTTCAGTATGGCGGATGTGCGACCAAACAGCAGTTTGTTTTGGTGAATGCTCAAGGGCGACATCTACTGGAAAAGAAAGTTACACATTCTTAATTTAAAGGGATACAGCAATGTATTGTTCAAACATCTGCATTGGCCGATAATTGCCTGGTTGACAAACATCGGCCCATAGGAAAATAATCCGACACTGATGTCAGTAGCCTATATGTGTATCTGTTGTGTTGCATTAAATCAATTCTTGCAGGCTAGTATACAAACGGTCACTTGTATTTCTCAGTTTTATTATAATAATCATTCTATTGATACATCTAGGGCGTGTTAATAAGAAAGAATTTAAAACTATTTTTGTTCCCATCGGTTTGTAAACTTGGAAAAAGATCAACACTTTCTGGAAAGCATAAAGTAAACATTTAGGGACATCTGAAAGAAAACAGCAGTTTTTTTGTTTACAGTTTTCTCTTTACAAAAGCTGATCAGAGACACAAGTGTTTCTTTGTGCAGACACTGATGTGAAATCAAATAAACTAAAACATGTGACACTCAGATTATTTCCAAGAAGGACCTGCCTACAGGATTGTAACGTCTGATAACTACAATAATCGTAGCAATCAAATAGATAAAAAAAAAAGTATTTAAAAGTCATGACATCAGTGTAATGTAACAATAAGTCACTTAAAACAAAAGTGGATAAAGATAATGAGCACTTCATCCACTGCAGATGAATATTTGCTTTTCATAATCAGATTAAAGGTACGTTGAAGGCCTCTGAAGATTTGGTTTGTGTTTGAAATGTGTCTTTGTATCTTCATGCATGTTGTTTTGTTGTAAATGACGCCTCTGCAATAAAGGGAGACAAAGATTTATTTTGGGCTTTTTTTGCCTTCATTGGAGGGATAGGATAGTTTGGATACAGTTTGAAATCAGGGAGAGAGAGAGAGAGAGAGAGAGAGTGACTGACGTGCCGGGTAAGGGGCCACAGGCTGGATTTGAACCCCCCCGTACATGGGGCGTTCGCACTTACCACTGCCCCACTGGCGCCCCGACAAATGTCAGACTTTGACAATAAAAAACTTAGTGATGTTGCTTCCTCCTCTAGAGATCCTTGCTTGTGTTGTTCTTACTCTTAGATGTTCATCTGTCGGTCTTCTCGGTGAATTATAGAATGAAGTTCAATCAATCAACTAAAACTGCAACAGTTGATATTCGTCAGAACTTTGACTGCTTTGCTGAAAATAACCGTTGCAACCAGAGTATCTAGCTTCAAAGTTCACTGAAATCAAATCAACTTATATGAATTGAGCTTAAACCAATCTGAGGCAGTCCATGAGATCAGTGTTATTTTTAGACCCTAAACTTCCTCCTTTTTCATATTCCACACTTCCCTTCCCCCTGAGAATCCAAAGTTTGGTAATGTCAACGAGCTTGAGGCTGAACTGGATCCTCCTACATTAAAACCTAGAAAGTTTCTTTGGTGCTGTTGGATAAGTCTCATGCTTAATTGATGTCCCTCCTACAGAGATACACATGTGGGCTATGTCTTCTTTATTATTATTTCTACATCTCTTCAATGAGTTCGGTCCCATTTTCCCGTGGATATCACGCTGTAACAATTAATAAGGCTTTAACTTTTAAACGAGCCAATGAAGTAGAATGTGCCGCACTTATCACACTATCCTTTCTGCCAACTATCCGAGGCGAGAGGAGAGGAGAGAGGGGGGAAAAGAGAGGGAGAATTTATTTCTCCTTGGATAAAAGAGGGGAGAAAGTGGAGCTGAAACTTTTCCGCACCATTTGATGTCTGAAAGCAGTGATGCAGCGATTGATTCATTAAACCCGAGCCGTAATGAGGAGAGAAATCATAATTCAAACTTACATTTTTAAACAGGAAATATAATTGGAATTTTATACAGAGAAGTCCCTTTGTACAATTATGATTAAAGGGAAATTAATTGTATGAAAATCTCCTTATAGATACCGAAAATTAGATCTAGCAAAGCTCAGGCGACAGAATTCTAAAAATATTGTGTACAGGATCGATCTTTTTCTTTCTCCTCTACTCTTTTTTTTTCTCCTCTTATGAAGGTCCAAATCTAGCTGTGTTAACTTTATCTGAAATTACAGTGAACCATGCAGGCGTGGAAGTTGAAATTAGCCTAAAGATGTTTCATTTACAAAGACAGAAACACTTTGTCAGCCGCCGATTGTTTCCCGGCATTATCTCTCGCCTGCTTTTTAATTGCTTTGGAAGTGAAATTAACAGAATTAGAAAAATTGCCTCTCCCTTTCTCTACAAGCTTCTTTATTCATGGGTATTGTTGTGTGCTTTGTATAGATTATAGACTCCTTTTGTTCCAGTATTGTAAATATATACGCCCCCCAGTCACGGCTTTAGCTCGGAAACAATCCCCCTGTTCGTTCGACGCAACCTACTGCAAATTAATTTACAACCTGTCTGGATTGGGGGGAGAAAGGCGGGAAATGGTTTTTCTCTCTGTCTTCATTTCACTGTGATTCAGTTATTCAAAAACAATGTGCCCACCCTCCTTGACTTTCCAGTACATCATTATTATGTACGTGACTTGTTTTCTCCCTCGGCAGTCGGCGGCACATTCTTCTTCACCCCCTAATCCTCTTAAAAGAAATGGTTACCCTGAATTAATAATTCTATCATGGCGTCCTCTCGGGAGAATCGAGCATGTCATCCGCTGCAGATGAACATGCCTTTTCATAATCAGCAAGCCTTGAAACACTTAATAACTCCGAGTCAGTCTTAAGATACACACAAACATGCTGTAAATATAATAATGGCGTACGAATAAAAGGATTCTGAGGAGCTGTTGATGCACTGTACAAGCAGCCGGGGTGTATTCATCATATAGAAGGAGAATAATTAATGAAGCAATTTAAAAAAGTCACATTAAATCCATATTAAGTGACTCCATTTTTTGGATGTAATCTTCAAACAGGCTAAAATAGATCAAAAGTATTGTATAATTACTATGGTCAGCAGGGATTATGAAACTGTAATTGATACAGATCAGCCCTGCACTAATCACTCTTTTAGCTACATTTTTAGGTATACTGTAATTTGGCTTTAAGGTCCCCCTTGGCTCCCTGCTATTAATCTTGTGGATTATACCGTACAGCGTGTCCAATTCTTGAAACTGTTTTTTGAATGAGTCCAGTTATAATAAAAAAAGACAAATTGGATCCGTGTGTTTAGGGTATTTTTCCCCCTCCCTTTTCTTTAGTGCCTAAAATCATACGGAGCTTGTTTAACAATATCACTTTCCTTTATTTCTTTTAACCTTCCTGCACCAGGCAGTTTAGACTTGGCGCCCATGGGGGAGGTAATTAAACTGAAATCCCTCTCTCTCTGTTTGCAGATTTAGGAGTATGACAGTGTTCTGTGATTGTGCCAGAGACGGCGATCTACTTCATGAAGATTCGAGTGATATTCTCAGTGTTCATGAACTAAATGTAACCCAAAAGTGCAATTTGGGCTGCTGTGGCTCAGTTTGTAGAGTCCGTCATCTCCTGATCAGAAGGTCGGGTGTGCGATCCCCAGCTACTGCAGCTACATGTCCGATGTGTCCTTGGGAAAGACACTTAACCCCAAGTTGCTCCCGCTGCTTCAGCGGCGCCGTGTGAATGTGTATGAATGGCATTAGTCATTTCTGATGGACATTTTACATAGCAACCTCTACCATCAGTGTGTGGATGTGTGAATGTGTAGGTGTGACCTGCAGTGTAAAAGCACTTTGAGTAGTCAGAAGACTTGAAAAGAGCTATACAAGCTCAAGTCCATTTACCACTTACCAATTCTCATAGCTCTCATATTTAAGTCTTAAATTGAATTAATAAACTTGTGTAAGCTCCAGGTTACATTCTTCAGATGTAACATGTACAGTAATACTGTAAGTGTCCTCTCAGACATCTTGTGTATAGGGGTGTTATAGTGTGCAATGAACACAAGTACAGGTTGGGTTTTAAATATTCTCTCTTCTTCCTCCTCCAGGTTCCCTTGGGGATCTCGATGGCGGTGAGGAGAACACGCCAGACAACCTCAGCCTATCAGGAGAGGAGGGCGGAGCCTCGGACCCTGATGATTCAGCCGAAGGTGACAGCTCCAGCCCACCACCATACACACCTCTGTACAACGAAGGTAAGAAGACGAATACAAAGTCAATCTCACAGCAGTATATAAGAGCAGAATAATCAATAAAAAGGTTTACTATTTTGACATTATTGAAACTCAAAGACTGGTCCAACAAAGACTTGAAGTCTCTTGAAGTGGTCTTCTTAAAAAGATGCCAAGCTGAAATATGTTTGCTGGATGGAAAAAGGAACCGTTCTTAATTTTGAAAAGTCACACAGCTTCCAATTATCTTGATGAACTCCTTGATAATGAGTAAAAAATGACACTAATTGCTTGTTTGGCTTGGTCCAAAACCCTGAGAGATTAATTTCCTGTCATAGACCACTCGTCCAATCAGTCTTTGATTTTGAATATTTTTCAAAATATATTTTCTTAGTTCTTTATGCCTTTATTTGTCAGGAAAGTGGATAGAGTAGGAAATCAGGAGAGAGAGAGAGAGTGGGGAATGACGTGTGGGAAAGGAGCCACAGACCGGATTTGAACACAGGACGCCCTCTTAGAGAACCATAGCCTCCATACATGGGGCGCAATGTAACCGCTAGGCCATCTGCGCCCCATCACAGACCCCTTTAGACCAGAGATAGTCCCTTCAAAGAATAAAGATACAGATGGTGACGATCTCACATCTCTATCATGTTGTCTCTTTGTGTGCCCAAACAAGGGTTAAGCTTAATTTTAGCAATGTCAGCCCGAGTATACACTGTCAGACTTTTTCATTGTTGTCCACCGAGTTTTTCTTCACAAAAATTCTAATGTGTTTAGTCGAGCTCCTCATCAGTTAATAATCCCTCTTCCACATGCTTTTTCTGTCAAATATGCACACTTGTTCACAGAGCGATGAAGAAGCAGCAGCATGGCAGTCTTTAAACTCTAACTAGAAAATGTTACAATAGTTTGTTGTGTTTACTTGCATGTTGGGATTGTTAGAAATGTTTCAGGCAAGCTATGCAATCTGTCACATTAAGACATTTAAACACATTTATTTAAAAAAAAGTTAGGAGAACATCAAATAGTTTCAATGCCCTTTAAAAAAAATCACATCACACATTTAGAAAAATGAAAAACAAACTATAACACACACAGCTCTACACAAAATCTAGTTGTGTAGTTTACTGACAGTTATTAGTGGTTATTACCAGATTTATCTCGTCATCAAGACTTGAGGTCTTTCTTTCATCAATAGTCTACCTGTTATCTGACAGGAGACGGTAAATGTAACACAGAGACAACTAAAAAAAACTCTGAGGGACCTTTATGGGGTTGCAGCCCTTCCACATGTATCACTATTTTATCTCTATTGTGTCTAAACGAACAAAAAAATAAAAACTCTCTGGGTTCAATCTTGGCTCCGGTGGATCTGCCCCCTCGTGCACCTCTTATCCCGAGCCTCCCCCTCGCACAGTGTGATAGCAGCAGAGTTTTCAGTCATATTCTTTTGACTTATTCAAGATTTCACCAGCTGTGTTTTTTAATCTCAAAAATTCCTGCTCTTGTGAAATTTTTGGGGCTGGAAGTGATAAGCGTCTGTTGGTTGGCTTGGTTTGATAAACCCATGGAAATTCTGTCAGGTGCTAATCGAGACGAGATTAGAGATTAGCTGTGCTATGTGGGTCTGTATGTGTGTGTGTGTGTGTGTGTGTGTGTGTGTGTGGGTGGGTTGGTGTATGTTTGAGGTGAGGAGTGGGTTATGTGTGTATTAGATTGTATAAGACGAAGAAGATGAGAAACTCAGGCTGGCTGAACATGTGAGAAAGTTTTTTTTCTGGTGATAGAAAACTGACGTAGTGTCTTTGTTTCTGCAGTGGAATCAGAGAAGGGCCATAAAAAAATACAGAAATATAAATGATAAAAATCAGCTAAATAACAAAAAAAAAAGTGATTACAAGCAATATCCTTAAGATCCATAAGATATTTCACTAGCCTAGCAAGTTCCACCCAAAGACATGATTGACAGCTTGCCCCCTTCCTTGACAGGAAGGAAAAAACTGATGTAATATAAATTAAATACATAAATGAAAAATGTAAATTACAAGAATGTCTATTTAAAAATGGGATTGCATCAACTATTAATGTATAAATTAATATAAAGATAATAGACCTAAGTAATTGTGCAAATAAAAGAAAAGCACTCAAAGAATTGTATATAATATTGTATTACTCTCCTGGGTTCCTCATATACTTACTGTAAGTTATTTGATTTATTTATTTCTGTGTCCCAATTTATTTGATTTTAGTACAGATTTTTTGTGGCACTCCTCTGACTCCATACTAACAATAAAACACACACACACACACACACACACACACACACACACACACACACACACACACACACATCCCTGTATCACACTGTTGATTTACTTCTACTCTCTCTCTCTCTCTCTCTCTGTTCTCTGGGGTTCCTCGGTTGCCCAGCGCTGGCATTATCAGTTCTCTGTAAATCAGCCATGTTTGACGAACCTGCTCTTTCAACCTGGGATCAATACCAGGTCTTTATCTGGGCCACTGCTGGCTAATAAAGGCAAGGCCTCTTATCCACCATCTGGAAGAGAGAGAAAGACACACACACACACACACACACACACACACACACATACACACACACACATACACTGCTGATAACCACACTGATAACTTTAGCAAGAAAAACACATTCTACTAGTAACAGGACCGAGCACTCTGTTGTCTCCATCACAGCCCCTCCTCTACCTGAGCCAGTATATTAATGCTGATACGATGGATCCATACGCACATACACACTTAACTTTATTGAGGAAAACTACTTCCCTCTTCCTCTCATGTAATATAATAATTTTTCAACATGTTTTTCAGTATTGCTCTACAGTTGCAGAAAAATTAAGGTTCTTGTTCATAGCAAGAAAATCACACTTCTCCATCACAGGAAACCAGATAAAATCCGCTTCAGGCTGATTAGTCAATATGTTACCTTTTGATGACCTCTGATCCTGTTGCCCTAATTTGGACCAATCAGAATGAAGTTTGTTGACCACAACTTGTTCTTTCTTATCAGAATCTGATCAGTGATGGGAAAGTGTGTGTGTGATGCATAAAGTTGCAATCACTTCTGGTATCATCATGATGGATAATTAACCGTGGACTGTCTGTATGCTATGCTAAAATATAAAAAATAGTTCTGTCTGTATAAACAGATTATTTACAAATGTCTTATTTCAGGTACTACTAGATGTTGCTGCTGTAACTGAAATTGTGATGTTGGAGCAATCAACTTTTAAGATAAAGAAAGATGACAGGACAGAATGGAGATGGATAAATAATAAAGAGTTCTAGCTGTACACAAGTAAGTTTGGTTACAGTTCATGGTCGGCATCAGCTATACATTTTTAGACCTCGGCCACATTTTAGGCCTTTAGTGCTGGCCGAGATAAGGATATTAATACAGATATTTGAATCGTTTGTGTAGGTATAACAGTGATTGTGCTCTATGGCAAACATGGTGGCTATAACACTTTATTCCCATACTCCACCATGTTTCCCAAATGTCCTGACTCCTTCATGTCTGCCTCAGTAAAGTCCCAGAGGAGAAAGACAGAGCAGAACTAACAGACACACTGTACGTTACTATACTGCATCCTCATTTACATTTAATTTTTATTTTGGTGGGGTGAAAAAAATCTGATATTCTTTTTTGCAAAATTGATTAGCCCCGTCTAGCACTCCAGTTGACCCTGACCAAACTTGATGATACTGTCACATCATATTGAGAAGTTAAAAGTTAAATTCACACACTTTTAACATATTTTCCTCAATATATTACTTGACAGACACCTCATTATATATTTGTCCAACATATATATATATATATATATAGATATATATATAAACACAGGTGGTGTATTTTTCAGCCAGGACTGATTGCCACAGCTGTAATAAAAATGGGACAGAGAATCTGATGGTGGACTGAATAAAGCCTCTGAGAGAGAATATGTGCACCATGATTAATCAGGATTTCACTATCATTATATATTTAATTATGCTTTATGTGCTTTAATAAATTAAATGTGAGAAAGTTTAATTCAATACTATTACATTTTATTTAGCAGTGCTAGCTTAGATTTGGGACACCAAAAATGAATTTCTTAAAACTCAAAGAGTTTATCCCTGTTTTTTAATATTCTCCGGAGATTGACGAGAAGATATCTGATTTTTTTGTCTGTAGATTCCTATTACTCTTCATGAAAGTTTGCACAGCACTTCCTCATCATAGATTATGTCTTTGTAAAGTGAAGAGGTTTGTGTACCTCATTTTTTTTTATCATTGCACAGTTATGACTCCATATGCTGGAGAACATTGCTCTAAGAGTTTGAGTCATATAGACATAGATGATATCTAAACATAAATGCTTATTTGTTCTATTGTCTATTCTTAACACACCGCTTAATTTTCTATTTATGTCTGAATAAATCATGCCCTACCCCTATTCACATTCCATTTGTGACCGGAGAAGACCTCTTCCTGTCACTACTTTTATACATTTTCAATATGAGGCTTAAGTGGAGCAGTCTAGACACTGACAGGTTGCTGTTTTGTGTTTTACTAGATCAAAGGCTTGAAGCTGCAAACATGAATTTAGTTTCAGTTCCCTTTAGCTTGGGCGGTGCCACCAACATAAAGACTTCATGAGTAAATATTCTGAAACCAAACTGTTAGGCGGCTCGTATGGAAGACAGAAAAGACTTTTACGTTTTGAATGAGAAGACATAAAACCAAAGAGGTTTGTAGAAGTTAGGAGGCGAGATTGTTGGGTGACTTTGCCCTGCAGGTGTGACAGGGGAAGTTCAGCTTATCAGATTGATGGAGACTGTCTCACTATTGGGTGGAGGGAGGGTGGGAGAGAGGGAGCGAGGGGTTGGTTGGTTGGCAGAAAAGTGTCTGTCGACTTCTCCTGATACCTGCCTCCCTGTCTGAGATGATATGGGAGATAATATTGATAATATTAAACGCAATAACTGTGTCTCCAGCTCCCCTCCCTCGCTCCAGCCCCTGCAGGATAAAATCAATGTGCCATTCAATGTGATTTATAGCTGAAAATAATGGCACTGTTTAGGCAGGGGGAGGTGTGTGTGTGTGTGTGTGTGTGTGTGTGTGTGTGTGTGTGTGTGTGTGTGTGTGTGTGTGTGTGTGTGTGTGTGTGTGTGTGTGTGTGTGTGTGTGTGTGTGTGTGTGTGTGTGTGTGTGTGTGTGTGTGTGTGTGTGTGTGTGTGTGTGTGTGTGTGTGTGTGTGTGTGTGTGTGTGTGTGTGAAGGTCTGCTTGCTTTAGTGTGTGTACAGTATGTATGAGTCTTGCATGGACAGGTGGACGTGATGTGAAGATGGATGATGTGTGTATGTTTGTGTCTCTTTGTGTGTGTGTGTGTGTGTGTGTGAGAGTGTGTGTGTGTGTTGATTTATTTGACGATGCAGATGCAATCTCACGACTGTTACATTAATAACAGTGTGCGAGTGTGAGGGCGTCACATGGTCGTTTATGGCTGCTATCGATCGGCTGTTATCGCTGTTTATCGGAGCGGGAATGCAAGGGTAAACACAGGCTTTGTGCAGACAGTGGAGGTGTTATCGGGGTGGTGGCTGAGGACAGGGTGGGATTTGGGGAAGGGGAGGGAGAGCTCAGAATGGGAGCCAGGAAGGAGGAGGAAGGAAGTACAAAAGAGGGCAAAAGTTAGAATGAGGAGGAGGACTGGGTTTCTGACAAAGCTCAGAAGAAGTGAGGAGTTAAATGAATACCTTTTTAAAATATATTTATACAACGTCAGTTAAACTCTACAAGTTCTCACAGCTGTTAGACATTTTTAGAAAGCTGAACTGAAACTTTTAATTGACAACAACAGACACTTAACAGAAGTGGATTCCAAACTTCATTTAACACTAGACATGCAATGCCTACCATATTTTAGATTTTTAAAATAAATTTAGTAGATGATTTTACAAAAACTGTGAATCATGTTAGGGTCAAAATTGAAAAGACACAAACTAGCTTCCTGTTGATATTTTTATGGTCATTCGACGAATGCGGTCGAAAGAGCCAAAGCTAGCCACAGTTTGCTAGATGAACATTATTAGTATAGCAGGCTGTTTGTGTGGCATTCTCTTCCTCCAAACTACTTTAAACTGCCTTTGGCACCAGAAGTGACTGCAGCCAAACTTACAATGATTCCTTACAGCAACGGAGCACCCAACAATTACTCCACCTTCAGTTGAGACACCCTGACGGCAGTCTCTTCCTTGGGTTCCCTCCATGTTTAAAGTTTACGTTCTTTTCCTTCCATTCAGGTGCTGAAGATAAACGCCCCTTTTGGTTGTTGACAGTGTTCATGTGATTGGCATAAGTCGTCCATTGATTTAGCTGGTTTTGCAATTGCCAGCTACGCTTTTTGGAGCCAGGTGTGACCATAATTTTCTTAAAAGGAATACTGATTGCATCATTTCAGTCCTAATGATTATTCATGTAGCTTAGACGTTAGTTATGTGTAACAAGTATGGAAACAAATTAACTTAGTTCTTATTTTCAAATCAGATGATCTCAGTAACAATGTGTTACTGAGGTGAAAAGGGGTAGGTATGATATTGAAATCCCTTCAACAGCAATTTTTTTTACCTGTCCAATAAACTTAAAGTTTTACTGTAGCACAACAATACTAACTGTTGAAGAGAAACGTATTAGTGAGCTTAATAGGGAAAGGTTTGGGGACTGTTTCCTGGCAGTCAGCTTTTGAGTCAACCTAACCCTTGGCCTGATAATGATGCAAGAGAACAAGAAGAGAGTGATCTTCAGTTTAGATAGCTAGAGGTGCCGTGATGTAACTATTAATCTAATCTAACTAATCATGAGTCCTGCTAATAGGGAGGGAGCCAGCAGTGTGATGAACTGGCTGATACCGGCTGCACAGCCAAAGTTCAGGGTTCACATTCTGAATATACACCCTGGATAAACACATCATACACACACACACACACACACACACACAGACACAGACACACACAGGTCCAGCCACGTGCAGAAAACCACACACTGATCTCTTTGATCAGCGAGCAGGAGGCTGTGTAATCAGCTTGATCAATGGCAGGGATATCAGTGCTGATTAGAGGAACACAGGCAGCCTCAGTCTCTGCTGAAGGTGACAGGCCGAGGGGATGAAGGGGAGGAGATGGAACGATAGGACGGAAGAGAAAGATGAGAACAATGAGACACAGTGAGGAGAAAGCTAGGGAAGGATTGGAAGGGAAGAGGGAATGAAACACTGGTAGAGGTCAGAAGGATGGAAGGAGCCATCAAGAAAGAAGGATAGAGACGTTGTTTCTGATGAGTCTTTGATTCACCAGAGTTGCGATGACAATCAAAGGGTCCACCTCTGCATGGAGAGGTGTTGTGTTACAAAGCTCAGGGAGTCATTTCACTGCTGCCTTTGATCTACAGACAGGAACAGCTTCTGCCCAGACACACCCGGCACATATACACACATTTGACACACACACAGGTTTCAATCACAGACTGTAAATATGAGGTTCCACCTCGGCCTCACCAAATAGCTGCTGTGTTGGAGTCTGGAGTTAGCCATCATGGCCATCACTGTTAATTTTTTTTGTGTTTGTTTTTTAAGCTAAGAGTGACCTGTTAGGTTAATAGCTCATTCCATTTTTGTCACAGAATGAGATTCAACAGCTGAGATGTTAAATATTAACTTTAAAAAAAGTAGCAAACAAGCCATTGTGCACCCACATCAAGGGCGGGTGCACCCACGTGTTATATAACTCCTGTCTTCACTTTGTGACACCTATTTCTTAGGAGAAAATCTACCAACAATTGTGACTCCTTTGTAATCGCAGCAGGCAACACAGCGAGCAATCTTATCTGGTCAACATTTGCACGAACATTTCACAGAGCACCTTCAGCACAAACACGGCCACGATTCTCAAATTTAGTGACTTTTTTTG
This sequence comes from Labrus mixtus, assembly GCF_963584025.1. NCBI lineage: Eukaryota > Metazoa > Chordata > Actinopteri > Labriformes > Labridae > Labrus > Labrus mixtus. The sequence goes on from NC_083615.1 coordinate 22,235,732, forward strand.
AGCTGAGGAAACATCTAGCAGACGGCCTACAACACCTACCTGTCAATCAAAGTGGCCTCGTTATTAATTATGCAAAGTTTTTAGCCTTAATATATAATTCAAAACGGTAATTTATGGAAACATTTGACCATGCACAGATGTCATTAATAGACAGATTATCTTTAAAGAGCAAACACAATGTTTGTAGTTACATTGTTGGGCACTGTAACAATGCAGACTATGGGGATGGACTCGCTTTCAGAGCCTGCCTCAAGGGGCCACGTGAAAAACTGCAGTTCTAGAACCTCAATGTTGACTTCTTTTTTCAGCCCCACAGCTTGCAGCTTGGTTTCAGTCAATGACATGTTTTAAAGCCGGTCCCAAAGTTTGTGATGAAAATGCCTGGAGTCATGCTTCACTGTGTTCAACATGACTATTATCATTATTTATCTAGAGCCAAGGACTCACGACTCTCGAGGAGGCCCGGATGATGAAGATGAGGACGGAGAGGAGCAAAATTCGACGCACAGTGGTGGGGAGGATGAAGAGGAAAGGGGTGAAGAAGAGGAGGTGTCACATTGGAGGGGTCCAGGTCAGTAAACTCTTAGAGGTCCTTCACATGAAGCCAAACTGAAAAGGTTTGAGGTGGATACCAGTACTGAGTTTTAGAGGGAACAATGTAAAGATACTGATATAGCAGATACTGTGATTTTTTTTAGCTTGAATAAAAGAAACCAATCTAAATATGTAATGCACTAATGTTGCATGAATTTAAAGTCTTCTTTAAAGTTCAACCTTAAAGCTGACTCAACATAATTTGTTGTTTTGCCTCGGTCTGTTCAGCTGTGATGTTCTGCCACATGTGCTGCAGATAGTGCTAAGAGGAATAAACAATGTTATCCTAACCCACTCTTCAGGACAGAAACATGAGATGACACTACTTCTAAATGACCTCAAGCTCTGTTTTCTGCATTTTGTGTTCTGTTTTAGAAGTGCTCATATGGGAGAAACCTACCAAACTGATACCAATATATGTGTGCGGAGAGTCTATATGGACCTGATAACAGAAATATCTGTTGTACATCCAAGAAACATGTCATAGAGTGTCCAGAACAAATGTACAGTTATGCTCATGGTGATATGAGCTCTTATGGCACGACTGCACTATTTTCTTTTATTTCTCAAACTTGAACACAAGGTTTATGTTGGGCTTTTTATACCTTTATTTAAATAGGACAGTGGATAGAGTCAGAAATCATGCAGGAAAGGAGCCACAGGTGGGATTCGAACCAGGGCCGTCCGCTTGGAGGACTGTAGCCTCTCCACATAGGGCGCTCGCACTAACCACAAGGTTACTGGCGCCCCACAATCAACCAATCATTTAACTTCAACTTTAACCGAAGTTAAAGTCTCCTATGGTAGATATTAGACTGAAGGTAAGGCCGAGGAGGCTGCTGTGTTATTTTGACTCTAAATTATCACTTTTTTTTTTGTGTGAACATTTTTGACTCAGTTTTGCACATTTATATTTACATATTTCAGTTGGTGAAACATGGTAAGAATATTACTTAAGACTCTTGACAAGGAGAGGAGGGTAGACTGCTTTTCAAATGAGAGCAGTCGATATATCTCTCTATAAACACACGTGTTTACACACTTTTCAGTTATCACATTTTTAACTTAAGACAGAACATTCTGAGGGTTAGAAATAATTTAATTGTTTAAATATGACTCCTGCATGAAAGTTAGACCTGCTACCCCCCCAATCAGCACCACAGTCCTTAGTAAGTCTCTGATTCTTGTTCTTGAAAGTCTGTGAATAGCTTCAGAAAGGACTACAAGGGATTCAAGATTACCTGCATACTATAATTTCAGCTCTGAATATGCTCTCTCTCGAGAGAGAGTCTAAGTCTAAGCAGCTCTTAGTGTGTGCGTTGTGTGTCTTTGTGTCTTTGTGCTGGAGTTGTTCCTCTGTGTTGTCTCTTCAGGGTCCGTTGTGTTGTCCTTCTGTTTCCTCTAAACATGAGATGTGAAAGTGACAGGCCGGAGGAAAATTTATTCAAGACGTAACAAAAAACACACACACACAGACACACATCCGCAGCTAAGAGGAGATAACAAGTAAATCGCCATAATTTTATTATTTATTTCCTCTCTTATCGAGGTTTGTTTGGTTATTTATTTCTCTCTGTCTGTTGTCTTCAATGAGTTAAACAATGCAAGAAGATTACTGCACTATCTCACATTATTTCCTTTTCAAGCCGCACACGTTTTATGTACGTCTGTGTGTACGCTGTGTCGACTGTGTTTGTGTTTAGGGGTGTTTGCGTGTGCGTGTGTGTGTGCGCGTGTGTTTTAATTCCTCTGGTGGGGAGAGAGGATGTGTTCATTATCGTCCTGTCCCAGCCTCGTCCCTTTAACAGTAATTGGAGCGATATTAATTGCTGCGCGGTGGCTGGTTGATGGTAGCACCATGATGCTGCACTGATAGGGCCCCTGGTTTTTTTTCTCCCTTCCTTCCTCTCCTCCTCACAAACTAACTGCTGGGTGAGCGAGGCAGAAGGATGGAGGAGGAGGAGGCGGTGGGGGGAGAGAGTAAGGGAGGGAGATAGCCCCTCTATCAGCTCCGGAGCAGGCGCTGTCTTTATCAGGAGCACGATTGGCAAAAAGGAAACTTTGACCGGTCTGAATTTTTCTCTTATCGTCAAGCCCCCCCTCCACCACCTCCTCCACCTCCCCTCTCTCCCTCCATCCATCCACCTTCTCCTCTTCTGGTCTCTCCATCACCACTAACAACCCAACTAACAGCCCCCTCCTCCCCATCCATCGTTCGCCCCCTAAAGGCGTTCGTCTCTTCCTCTTTTTCTTCCTCCTTCTGTTGTTTCTTCTTCCTCATGTTCTTCTTCTTGCTAATGTTCACACCAAATATTCATCATATATCAGACGCATTTTTCCCATAAACAGATGAGGGGAAAAGTGTGTATTAGCTGTGATAGAGGTAAACAGGGCGTTATCTCCTCTGGGAGTGTTGGCATTCCACACGTTTCTCACTGTTGTTGCCTTTTAGACACTTCTGCTCCTCCATGGGACTACAAGTTTCTCGCCTTTTAATCCCATGGTGTTTGGCTTTAATACCAGTCGTGCCAACAGTAGCGGTCACGTCAGAGCACCTTTGATACAACAGGCGAAGACTTGAAAATAAAAGGAAGGTAAAGATCATAAGACTTGTATTTTAAATACAAAAACAAAATACATTGAAAATAATTGCAATATTTTTAAAATTCTAAATGTCATTACAGGAGTTTGGTCAGCTGGAATTAGATGTGAACTGTTAAGGTTTAGATTGTGAAAAATTCAAACTCAAGATGTTAAAAAGAAGTGTACTGTAGTAGTGGAAATACAACTTCTCTTCATAACAACTACTTTAGTTTGAGCACATGCTGTTTATGTGTTTTTTTATTATTTTACACTCAGCATTTCCAGTGTTTTCCTATTTTTTTATTTGATTTTTGGAAAGAGTGTAAAAAAAATAGCTCACACTCAGAACATCTATCCTTCTCATTTTGAAAGATCAGTCATCACTTTTCCTCTAACCACTGGTGTTGAAACGACTACTTGCTTAAGCTTTCAGTTGATTAGCAGAAAATAATGTTTAAAGTAATTTAGATGATGAAATTATAGTAAAACATGAACCGGCTCTGAATGTGACAATGCGCTGCTGACGAGCTCTCATTCGAACATAACTGGATCAATGAAATGATTGAAGCTAATCTAATGGGGTACCATCAGACCTCGGAGGTTACCTTTTTGTCACAGGTGCTCCTTTATTCCATCATTTCATTTCATTACATTTTGTCAACTTGTTTTCGAGTTACTTTATATCATATAGTCTTTTTTCATTTTCCCACTATTTAGCAATATTCATTTGTCGTAATGTTTGTATTTCAGCCTTTATCTACACCTTGTTTACAGCTATAATGTTGCTCTATCCTGGTCATACCTCCTCACAGGGCGGCTGTTGCTCAGTTGTTAGACTCGGTCGTCTCTCAACCAGAAGGTCGAGGGTTCGATCCCCAGCTCCTGCAGCCACATGTCCGATGTGTCCTTGGGCAAGACACTTTGACACCCAAATTAATCCCGCTGCTTGGTGGCGTATGCATCTGTGTGAATGGGATTAGTTACTTCTGATGGTTACTTTACACAGCAGCCTCTTCCATCAGTGTGTGAATGGGTAGGTTTGACCTGTGGTGTTAAAGCACTTTGAGTAGTCAGAAGACTAGAAAAGCACTATACAAGCTCAAGTCTATTCACGATTACAGCAATGCACGGCTCAAATCCTTATTTATAGGCTTCAGTGGGAAAAGAAACAGGTCCCAAACTAAATATTCTAGATTATATTTTATTGTAAATGAAAGTGAAAATTTCTAACTTAAAATCTTCTTTGGATAGTATTAACATTGAACAAATCTGATATACTAGTTTAAAAGACATTCATTCCTAGATATAAAAATGTTCATTTCTCTTTTCTGCAGAGTTTGTTTCCCAACCTTGTGATGATAATCTTCACATATATGCAAATAAATTGCTCAAGTCAGTCCAGAAGGACTGATATAAACATAAAATAGAGAAAACAACAACAGAACATTTTTATTTTATCCTCTCTGCTTCAAGATAATACAGTTCATTACCAGACACGGCATTTTTCAATCCACTTATTTGACACTGTCTCCTCACTGTGTAATGACTTGTTTATGTGTTAATCTGAGAACATTCCTGAGTCGCAGATGAAAGTAAAGACACATTTTTTGTGGTTTTTTTTCTAAATTTTTTACCGACAGCAGCTATCAAACATCGTCTTTGTTGCTTCTATTGATACAAAAAAATAAATCAGCATTAAAGGAGTGATAAACTTAGAATGGATTAGAGGCTTCAGCAATTTTCACTTTTTCTCCAGTTTGTAGATTGTCTAAAAACAATCAAAGCGTGTGTGTATATGTGTATGTGGGTGTGTGCGTTCTTGTGTGTGAGATGGTTGGTGGCATGGTGTCTAGGAGAAGTCTAGGTGCTTCCTATCAGGGATGGCATGATATGCTAAAGCCGCCTTTTTAATCTACAGTGTGTCCGTACTGCATGATATGCAAAATAAATTATGAAGAGAAGAAAAAAAAAAAAGAGGAACTATCTTTTGAATGACCTTGCAGGCTGGAGGGTTCGATATTTTCTCCCTCGCTGCTTAAAATTCTTGATATGCAAATGAGTGTCACAGTAATCCCCTGTCATTCGCTGGCTGCTGGTCCCCCACACATTCCCTGCTTCCTGTATGAATGTGAAGAAATCCATTGTCATTAAATGGTCAAAGTGTTACATATCCAGGACAAAGTAAATGAAACATCCACATATTTCTTCCTTTGTATTAGTTTTTTTTTTTAAAGAAGAAGAATCACCTTCAGATGTACTAGACGAGTGGACTTCCAAAAAAAGGTTCAGTTTGTTTAGATTGACTGGGGAAATAGAGTGTGAGACAGTTTTCTCATTTGGCGAGCATTATGACAGGACAAATGACATCATCCTAGGTTGCTTCTAAAAAATGTGTGCTATGTTCATATTTGTTTTCTCCTCCTGTTACACAAGCTGTCATAGATCCACCATAGTGCTGAGTTCAGCCTAAAAGACTGTGTAGACGTCTGCTCATATTTAGTCAATTATTCAATCCTTTAGCCAGTGGAAATAAACTGAAGTTTTTATATTATTAATACATCTTTAATGGAAAATCATTTCAAGCGTTCTGTAGGTTCAGGGAAAACCTGAACCAAAGACAAGCTTAAAATGACGTCATGGTCTTTGGGGTTGTCTTTGCAGTATAACAAGGTGAACAGAACTATTTTATTCTAATGATTGTTTGACTGATTATTTGTTCTGTAAAATGTGTGAAAATAGTAAGAAAAGACCAACGTAGACTTTCAAAACCTCATATGCAAGTTTAACATTTTGATACGATACAATACTGTTTGATACGATACCATACGATACACTTTATTGTCCCCATGAAGAAATTAGTCTTTGACTTATAGAGCTTTACACACTAATCTGCTTCCTCAGTAGTATTAAAATAAAATAAAAACTATTAAAGCAATCAACAAATACAAGAACCAAATTACTTGATTTTCAAAATAAACAACTCTTACTATGAACAAAATCAAAAAAAAATTCAATATAACAATTAAGAAAGAGGCACAATTGAATTTTTTTGTCATTTTCAAAAGATAATTTTTCCGACAATTTATCAATAACTCAACACACTATTAGTTCGTCCACTTGCAGTATTTAACAAATATTAGTTTATTTTATCACTTTTTGATGCATCAAGCTTCTTATTCTTATCTAGATGTTAATTCTTGCCCTCTTGTTTACGTTTTCTATTTACTTTTATCATTCAACTTTAATTTCTCAAAAAGTGTTCACGCTCCTCAGCAGCAGCAGAAACACTGTAAAAGGTGCATTAATAGTGAAGGGACATAACAAGTGATTACTACCACATGGGAGAATCACCAGAATCCTCCTTTCTCCTTTAAGCCTTTAGGTGTAACGTGAATGGAAAGAAGGTGGCATCCAATCAGAAAACTTTGACACCTTGTTCTCTCCTCGGTCCGCAGTGAGCCAGTCAAGTGAGGCGAGTGTTTTCCTGCTTACCCAGCATTCCTCGCTCCTTATCCTCCCCGCAGCAGAGTTACTTAAATTACCTCAAATAAAGAATTATTATGGCAGGCGAAATAACCATTATTATTATTTACCAGGCACAATGTGTGTGTGTGTGTGTGTGTGTGTGTGTGGTGGGTGTGTGCGTGTGTGGTGGGTGTGCGTGTGTGGTGGGTGTGGGGTTATCGCATAGCAGTTAATTATAATGGAGCATGAAGGCGCACTATGTGCATATTATCACAGCCGAGAGTCTCATTTATTTTGGTCGTGGAGAGGGGGATGTTGGTGGTGTCACATTTGCATACCGTTCATCGCAACTTTCCCCCCACTGCAAGCAAAACGGGCTGCACAAGATGCCCCCTCATCACTCTGCATGTGTGATAAAACCTGTCGTTCCCAGTTTGATCCATCTAGTCATGGCTAGCTGAATGTAACACCTGAAGGATAAGGTGTTTGTGGAAAAGCTTCCGGTTTTCTGCACCGCTGCAGGTTTTCTATGTCTGATTCTTAATGTTTGCATGGGTAAATACAGTTCTTTGCCAGCATAAACTCTCTGAATTATCTGGGAAAAACAGGTTATTTATTTATTTTGTGAAAACAGGTAAACAACTAATTGGCCACATTTCTCATAGTGTTTGTAGTTGTAATACTCATATCCGCCACAAGAGGCCAAAGTGCCCCACCATCACAAAGCAATTCTATTAAAATAAAAATCTGTTTCTGCAGGAACTCTAAGTGTAAGGTGGCTACATTTTCTCTGACTATAATTGTTTGTAGTTCTTTTTGACGGTAAGGATTTAAAACAATCGTTATTACAACCAGATTTTATAGCTATAGAATGATCGTTAATGTTGAATAACCTGCTGAAACACAATTTACAGTCGCTGTCCTGTGGTGACGCTGCATGGCAAAATTATAACTTTCATATTTTTTTCAATGACTGTAATGCCGTTTAGTGTTAGTACAAGCCCCTAGTGACCAAAAGGAGAATAACAACAACAAGCACAGAGACCCTCCAGAATATAATAAATTATATATATATTTAAAACTTTGTGTTTGAAAGTAGAGATGCACCGATCCACTTTTTTTAATCCAACTCTGATATTTTAACATCATAACTAACAGTGTTATTGTTGTTGTTGGTAGTATGTGTAACACTACACCAAGCTGCAGTAAACCCTTCGTTGTGCTGGCTTTGCATACAAACAGGAAGCAGCAACAATAGTAAGGTATTCAAATTAAATGTTTTGAACTGAAGTGTAAGAGTTGTACAGTGATCCTATAGAAGGAGCTGTTTCATCTCGTATGAACGTTGTCATGGAGACGATTATGGGCACTCACAGTTCAGTCTGAACGTCTTCAAAGAGAGACTGTACGAGCTGAGAATGTTTAAAGTGCCCAACAATCTTTCTTGAGTCAGTTACATGGATACCGTCAGTCAGATATCCGATTCGTGAATTACTTCAATATCGGACCTGATACCGATATAAGATTGGATCGGTTCCATCTCTTTTTGAAAAATAAAAAAACTTTCAAGATACTATTCATTACTTATTACTTACAAACAAAGACAGGACGACTTTTTAAGTCTTAGATCCTCAGATGTTTTTTCTTGTTGGCCTTTCAGGGTTTCCGTACATCATAGTTTCAATTTCTGTTTTTAAATGTTTATCTTTGGCAACTCTTTTAGTAACTGCATATAGAATGTTTTGATCAGCTTCTCTTACACTGTATTATCATGTTTCAGCACCAAAGACGAGAGCTAATATTAAACAAAACTGAGCAACTTTGGATTTTAACCCAACCTTAAACAGTATATAAGATCGTATTTCACTTTGATAAAGTCTGTATGTCTCTGACACAGGCACAGTGTGAAATCAACAGTATCTGTGTGCGCTGCTTTTCTCTGTGTGTTATCTGTTATCTGGTAAACCAGGAGCATAGACGGTTAACTCCCAGTGTTGAGGCAAGATCTCATCTCCAGACCAGTCAAGGCTAAAGGGGGTGAACTTTGGATAGAGGGATGACGGGTGAGAGAGGACTTAAGGAGGAGAGAGAGAACGGCATTAGGGAGGAAAAGAGACAATAAAGGGACAGGTGAGAAGAAGGTGAGAGAGGGAGGAAGAGCAAGAAAAAGTGGTTTGGAATAAAAAAAAAGTACAATATTGAGTTTGGATTGCAGCGATAACTAATGAAGGGTGAGAGAGGGGTGAAGGTTTAAGGATCAATGAGAGCGGGAGATGAGGGGGGAGAGGTGCAAATCAGATAGTGAAATTAGAGGTGAAGGAGTGGGAAGTGGGTTAGGTTTAAGAGATAGACGGATGAGAGAGATATAATCAGAAGAAATGACAGTCTCGCCATCCTGTTGGCTCTGTGGGCTGAGGTACTTACAGTAAAGCAGGTCTGGGTTTTGTTAAGACATTTTTTCCTCTTAAATATACTGTAGTTTTAAATTTAAAGCAGAGGTTATACTGGTCATATGTGAAAACAAATACAGTAACCTAATGTTACCAAATACAAATTGTTTAGCTATCTTTGGGGTGTTGCTTCTTGTTAATTTCTCTTTCGTCGACACTCCTTTGGACCAGTATATGATATCTTGATGGATCACAATTTCTCTAGAAACATCTGTTACCAAGAAGCGAGCCCCTATGAAAAAGTGTAATGCACATTCTCTGTCCCCAGTTGATCCCCAATTTGAACAACTTTGTTGGTCATTGTTTTGGTCAACATCAATTTCATGTTGTCCACTTTTGCATTATTGCTAAAAGCATAAAGAGCAGAATGTTTTCCCGTCCGCCTCAGACATGATTTGTTTTAAAAGCTAACTAGCAAATGCAACATGCCAATACAGGACACCAAACTACAGTATGACAACATGGCAAACAATAAATCTTCTTACCAGATGTTAAGCTTCATCAAATCGTCATCTAGCATTATCACTCTGAGTGAGGGAAACGTTTAGTTCAGATACTGTGTCACAGAGTCCCTGGCTTGGCTGTGGACATGACTTTGTGACAGGAAAAGGAAAAAAAAACATGATGTTTAAAAACTACAAATGCAAATTCACTTGATTAATCTGACTAGAAACAAACTCCAGTAGATACTATCAAAAGTCACACTTACCGCAGGCCGATTGAAACACTGCCTGCACCTCAAATGGAGCTTTTGTCCCTCCGAGAACTTCCTAGCTAACAGAACTGTGTGTTGGGAAGCATAAGTGGTTGGAGAATTGACTTTACTCTTTTGTTTTTTGTGGGCATGTCTTGATTTGATATTGAGAAAAATTCCAAATTGACAGCAGCATGAAACCTGAGGTACGAGTGGTTTAAGTGTACAGTACTGAAAGAAGCTCTCATCCAGACTGCTATCCCTCCTATTCTTTCTAGTTTCCCCTATTGTTTCAGATGTCCGATAAAAATGTTTTTTACGTTGGTTGGGGCAATGTCTGCTCCATGTCGGGTGCGACATATCTGTCTTCGGCACACATAGCTTGGTAGCTCTCAGTAAATCAGAGCAGTCGTTCACTGTCTTTAGAGTGACTCACGTTCTCTTTCATGAGTGGCTCAGGCTCCGTGTATGAGTACGTTCTGGGCTGCACAATGCTGGGAATAAAAAACAATTATTCAAGAAAAAAAATGTGTATAATGAGAGCCAAGTGGTCGTTTGATGTGTTCTAGTGTACATACCTTACCATCAGACATTCAGACTCTTGCACCTGCACACAATGGGACTATAACTTTAAAGTACAACTCCTACCATAAACAACTTAAGGTGATGAAAGTTTGATAGCATTTGCTTCTTGCTGCTTCTGACGTTCAAGCACAAAGCAATAGCAGAGGGACTGAGGAGTGTGAAGGGTTTGAGATGTTTAGGTAAAGGAGGGAAATGTTACCAACAGGAGACAAGTTCAGAGTTTCAATTGGACGAGAGTTTCTAGCAGCTTGTAACTACTACATCATATTTGTCACGTGGTCCCTCATTTTTCAGGTGGACTTTACAGCATGTTGTCACAAATCAGCTGTGATCTCCTTCAGCGCAGAGCTGACCTTCATCCTTTCATCTCTCTCTCTCTCTCTCTCTGAGACATACTGTATTCTCACTCTCTGTCTACCTCCATATCTGCAGCCAGCAGACTCCCCTGTCTCTCAGGAGGGGGGTGTCCCTGCAAGCAGCCTGTCAATTCCACCTGCCAATCAAAATGCTTTGGGATGTGATTGGTTGTCATGTGTCCACAGGGCTTGTCTTGTCAGTGAGATACCTCAGAATGAAGTTTGCAGTTTAAAAGGAACTCAGTGGAAGCTTCTTCTTTTTTTTCCACCCATGAACACAATCAGAAAAAGTTTTGGGTCAGCATGAAGGCATGTTGGACTGTTAGGATCTGTATCTGTTTGAAATGTTGTCACAAATCTTTTTGTAAAACCCAAGCACATCAAATACAATTCTCCAACTCCCAGTAAATGACACTCTGCCATCATACCGGTTTACTGTAGTCATCTAAACTAGGGCCGATACCGATAATGAGGAGGAAACGATTCAACCATTATGTGAGTATTGATATATATCTTCTTATCCTTTTTCTTGTTATCAAATTCTTCTTTGGCCAACTAACTTCCGCTCACAACCCTCATTCTTATCATAAGCGCAAAGGTGAAGACTCATGAAGTAGCAACAGGAGTCAGGAGTGCTTGGGAAATCTGTGTAGACCGCACTTTTTAAAATTAAAACATGGAAGTAGTAAGTGGCACCAGCCGTCAGACATGAGAGTAAGTCACACATGTACAGCTCTTAAGTCTCGGCTGGCAGCCATTCTGTAATTGTATCACGTGTTGGGACGACTGTATATTACCAATAATTTAACATAATCAAGTGTTAAGGTGCAAAAAGCAAAACAAATTCCAACAGTAAAAATATTCAGTATTTGGTTCTCTATATCACTTTGGTGCCTGATGACATTTTTTATTTCTGTCAAGAGAACTTCTCGCTGCAGCACAAAGCAGCTCATGTTAAGTTTAAGTTAAAGTGAGATATGGGAGCAGTGAAAAAGTGTCGCATATCTTTGAGAGTAGAAGCTCATGAGGAGCACTTGAATCCAGCATCACCCTCTGCCTCCTTCAGCCTCTCTCCATCTTCACCACATATTGTGACTGACACACACACTCTGTCACACGCACTCCACCATCTCCTCTCTCCAGCCTGTCTGTGATGTGTCGGCCCCCCCCTCCTCCATCCCTGATGATTGATAGGCACGAGGCCCTAATCTAAAGGAACATTTCTCCATGCTGTCCGCTTGCTATCAGCCCAGCAGCTCCCATACAGCCGATGTGTGTGAGCTGGTGGAAGGCCGGCCGCTGGTGGTGGGACTTTACATTGGCACGCTGATTACCAGCCACTATCAGATTCCTGGCTTCTCCTGCAGCCACTTCCTGCATACCTTCCTCTTGCACAAACACAGGGGAGCACTCTTGTACTCGAGTTGCCAGGGTCCATGCATCAAACCTTTACCATACACTGCTGCAAAATATAAGTTTCACCTTCGAGACTAGAGTAACTCCCAGTCTCTTGTCTTGCAGTAATGATCCAGCAGTTACTTACTTGTCACATACATCAGCTCGTCAGTGGCTCTTACCTTTGAAATATAAAGCACTTTTGGTAGTTGCATCACATTAGAATAATAGCAGTCATTAAAGAACCCAAACAAGACGTCTTTCCTAAACCTTAAAAAAGTAGTTCCAGTGCCTTAAAATGGTCAAACTGCGCCATGTAACCATATCACAACATTGACCAACATTGAGAGCGAATGGACGTGCATATTTATTAGCTCTGCAAACTGACATCCAGCGACAGAGTCAGAAAAACACATTTTCGTGCTTTCACACTTGAACAAAACTTGTGAAAACGTCCTGAAATTTTCAGGGTGAGCTGTATGTGTGGATGCAAACAGACACATTTTTTACTCCGACATCACCCGGAACTTTTCCAGCCAGTTCCCTTGTAAATTTTCAAATTTTCAGCGTTAAGTCAGGGGTGAGGTCACGGTGAGCTGATGTGAGAACGCAGCAGGAATTATTCAGGAAAATTAACTTTGAGCGAGTGGGAGGGCATGATGATGTTAATATCCTGTGGTACATATATATATATATATATATCCTTTATACCGTAGAATGTATGTGTGCGTCCATCGATCTCCGTGCATGTCATAAAAGTGCCTCATTATGTTTTCTGATCGTCACTATCTTATTCTCTGCTCTTTGGTTGATCTAACTACATCTTTCACTGATATAAATGAATAAAAAGTTGTCATCAAAGCATCAAACTCTGTTTCTTCATCCATCACTACTTGTCTTGGTAGTTCTTTTAAGTCAAGTAACGCCTCCTGAGACCCCTTACGTCGAACAGTAATGGACATGAAACCAACTTCTGGGATACTTCACTTTTGTTAATATTATCCCCTCCCATTTACTTTAGTTACTTCCAGCTTTCCCAGTCTTAAGGTGAGCATCTAACATACCACCATACACACCTCTGTGAATCTAACTATCACAGAGCAGAGGGGTTGGTAAGATTTCATGCTTATGTTTGCTTCACCTTTAGATACACTATGTTCAACTAATACTCAGTTTTACTCTTCAACCTAGAGGTTCAAGCAGCAATATTAGGGCCATGTAAGAACAGAAGTATTAACAACGAAACCCTCACACATCGTCTCCTGTTTTCTGCTCATTTTCCACCGTCCTCATAATATCTCTTTTCTTATCGTGTTCTTTCTCTCTCTTTATGTCCTCTGCACAGTATCTCTCACTCACCAGCTTCCTTCCTTTATTAGACAACCATCAACTTGTTTTCCAAGTGTTAAGGCAGTTTGTGTTTGCTTTGGAGCGAAATAAAAAAACCATTCAAACCAATCATGGGAAAGTCATTTCTGCTCTAAAATCTGCTCCATAAAAGTCATTTACATTTTTTTAATCATTCCAAACTGACTTTAGAAACTTTAACATGAAACTAGCCACAAAAAGATGAATCACTTTACCCCCTTAAATATCTTTGGTTACAACGAGTGTGAAGGAAAAAAGAAGTATTAAGGTAATGCTGTTGTGTATTTTGGATTTAATTATTCATATTGCTTTGAGAGGATAAGATGTAGATATCAGAAACATTTTGAAGATTATTCCATGCAGTGTTACAACTGTTGACTTCTCAACTGAATTCAGCAGCAGCAACTATGGATCATGTTGTTGGACCAAAACCAAACAGAACAAGTTAAATCGTGTTTTATTTACCAGCCTTTGACCTTTAAAATAACATGAAGATGATGAAACAGAGATTATTTATGTATGTGAGTGACTTCAGTGTTTTACATTCCCTCTCATATTCCCTCTCTGCTCTCTTCTTGGTCTCATCTTTTAAATTCGTGAACCTCCAAATGACCCCAAGTGTGTCGAGCAACTCTATCACTCCTCCAACTTTTTCCACATCTCCCTCCCCAGCCTGCGCTGCCTTCACCAACCTGATTGAAATGTCCTTTTTTTTTCTTTTTTTTTTTTTTTTCTGCGGGAGCCAGAAGGAGTTGTTAAAGCAGACACGAATTAATGATTGAATTAATTATCGGAGTCACATACCGTACAATTAATTTTGTGGCTTTGCCTCAGTCTTTTTTCCTCTCGCAGTCTGTGCATAGAGAATGTCAAGAAACATTTTCTAATTAATTTATGTGTGATTATCAGGGCTAGTTTCTGGAAGGTCTCCACTTTTCAATTTGTGACAGCCGAGGAGAGAGGGAAGGCTTGGAGAGATGGAGGTGGGAGTGTGAATGAGGAGACTGTGCTCGTCAAGTACGTGCCCTCTCTCTCTCTCACACACACACACACACACTGTCAGTGAGGTGCGCACACTCATTTACTAAAATGTTCTTTCCCTCTCTGTCACAGTTTCCCATCAGATTTACAGCCAAGAATTCCCTCCTTCTGCTTGAGTCATGACACTCCAGTTATTTTGACTTGAAACACAAAATGTTAAATATAATTTTAAATGTTCTTGAAATTATCAAAAAAAAAGATCATAACTTTTGCCCCGTATGGCTTTATTATTAAAAAGGGAATCCCACCCTTTCCCAATCCCGGTAGAATGACTCCAGTCCCATCTGGCTCTGTTTTTTATTTTTTTATTACTTCAAGTTCTCCATTTGGCAACTTACGTTAAACTAAACCGTCGATATTTGGCTGCTTTTCCATCCCACCTGCTTTTAAATTGTGTCTCCTGAAGCGTTCCAGAGTCACTGGTGTATTTGACAATGAAGATACATGTTTTACAAATAGCATAGGGCGGCACACTACCGACTCTAATGTCCTTTTTATTTTATTATGTCCGACTTGCCACAGAGAGAGGTGGACAGTTGGACAGCAGTTGAACAGACGTTTCAGTAGCTGCTTTTTCTGAGTCCATTGTCGTTTGATTTAATGCGACGGATGCAGCATGTGTGTGACTGTTCTCAGTTGCACACGTCATACGTCATGCATTTGTGTCTGCATATAAAACTGGTCTATTGTTACCACGATTCATCGACAAGCCAGGAAATACATGATCAATATTTGACAAGTTCATCAAACTTGAATTGGTCCTGAGGTTGGCAGTGAAAAAGAGTAGGGGATAAAAATCATAATATAGTGGGGCAGAGTTCATGGCCTACATAAAGCTTGGTCACAGACCTCTCAATCACCACCCACAACACACTACTACCAATTCTTCATGAATCTGAGTAGGACTGGTGAATAATGCGTAAACTGGTTTACATCATTTAAAAACAGTTTGTTAGATACACACTGTTCCCTCTCCTCCGTCTTGTGAGTGGTTAGATAATGCTGGACTCTGGTTCCCACACACAGATACTATATTTTATCAGCAATAAATAAAACTGCCCTGCAGCAGTCAGGTGATTGAACTCCAAAATGAAGTTTTGCATGTGAATGTCAGCATTCTTTGCCTTTTATTTGTTTCCAGTGAAGATGAGGAGGGGGGCGGAAGACGAAGGCTCAGCTCATCTCATCAACAGTAGCCTTGTCACTTGTTCTATTTTCACCTCCTTCGTCCTCTGAACAGAAAAATTCTTCTATTTTTTTCCCCCCGCTCATTTTATCTTTCTTCGCATATTTGTGAATTTGCATGTTTGCATCTTGCTCTTTTCTGGTGGTGTATGTATTTTGTAGATAAAAGTTCAGCAGTGCAGTTAAGAGAAATTAGTTGGGTAAACAGTGGTAAATGTCAATGATAAAGTTCTGTTGAAGCTCATCTGATTAGCGGGGGCTACGCAGGTGTCTTATCTTGCCTGTGCAACAGAGGGTAAAATGGAAATGATTGCGTGGTCCTGAGCAGTAGATGCCTATCCCAGAAATGTCTATCTGCTGCTGAGCCGAGCCTGCCGGACTCCAGGGACCCAGGGGTGCCATGTGGAAGATCACGGAGAGAGAGAGAAGAGAAAGAGAAAAGGAGGCGCAATCAGGCTGTGCTTGTTGTTAGATTGAGGCCTTTTATCAGCGAGCTTTATAAATGATGTGAGCGGTCATTTATGGGAAAAACTCCAGGGAATTCATGCAGGCAAATTTAACTCTCTTCAAGACCTTTACCAGAATAACAAAATGGATTGATTTTCTTACCCATTGAACATTGATAATTAGAGTTATTAACCTATAGATTAGAAGAGTAAAACAAACAACAACAGCTTATTTATGTACGTAGCTTTCATGAATACTGGATTGGTCATTAAAACCATTTAAGATGGACACATTTAATTACACTGTTAGTTAAATCAGTTTTATACGACGCAAACAGTGGTCTCTGCTTTTTGGTCCGAACAAAGGAATTCATATTTTCTTAATCAGTAAAAGTGAAATATTTTATTTAAAATTATTCATTAAAATTCAACACAGTTTTAATCGATACAATATCACAACACTCTATTGGAATACTCAAGTGTATTGGTATTTATTTAGTCACCTCCCCCCCTGTGTGCTATGACAAATGGATTGCTTATTAGGGGGGAAAAGATTGTTAGCAGATGATTCTCAGCTTTTTGAAATTCTGTCCTGTCCTTTAAGATTAAGTAAAATGACCAGGTTCAATAAAATATATAGATGTGTGTTCATGTCGAATCTAATCACAGACAACTGGTGAAAATAGTTTTCATGCTTTTAAGAAATTATTCTTTTAAGATCAGTTTACATTAAAAAAAACTGCACACAAATGATCAACATTACTGCCTTTGATATCTGCTTCGCTCTGGAATATATGTAAAATGTGTCTCTTAATCTTTAGAATCAGTCACCATGTGTACACATAGAACACATTAACAGAGCTGCTGTATTTGTTCGGTTTTTCCCACGAGGACTAGAGACAGAATAGGATCGTGAAGCGTTGGGATTTGTCATTCAGCAGAGGTTAAACCCCACCTATTAGTGCGAGGTCGGAGTAGCACGCAGATAAAGATTTTCTGTTGTGTGGTGTCAAAAAATCAATGGCTCCGCAGCGATGTGCTCATTTGATATCAACAATAGTCTTTTTAAAAATCAATTAGGCCGGGAAGAGGAGAACAACAGTGTTGGGTTACAACTTTTTTTTTTACCCCCTTTATTTTTGGTTGATATCCAATCAGGCCTGTTTTTTTACAGGTGCTTGTTCCAATTTTATGACAAAGTGTTTTGCCTGTATGCTCTGTTTTCTTCTTTTCAGCAATAGTATTAAGTAGAATGAGGGAAATTAGTAGGAATTATATTACACATTGATAACTGAGGACAGGTTAGCCATGACAGCATGTTCCTTCGAAATACATATAACAGAGGAACCTTTTTACATTTAAATGAATAAACATATGAAATCTACTGTTGATTTTTATAGCACTAAATGGTATTGAAAACAGTTCTTATCAACCGCTGTGGTATGAATTGTTCAGAGCTATAATTTGGGTAAATTTCACAGTTGTTTTGACCCAAATTTAACCAATTTCCATTTGAACTTGTTGGTATGAGGATGAGTTCCTGCAGTTTGGTTGGTGTGCATAGTTAGAATATGCCCCTCAGGTGATACTGGTTACCTGCAAATGATTCATTGTGTTGGTTAAACAACTTCTTGTTCTTTTATGTAAAGCACTAACTATTGAAAGATGCTCTAAACTTGCCTTTTTCCTTTGCCATATGTTTTAAAGACTTTTTTCTGTTCCCTTCACGAAAACAGTTTTGAGGGTAAAAGCCTGAAAGTACTATTGAACTGTACCAATGGTGTTACTCTGGCAGAGAAACTCCAAGCTTTTTTAAAAAAATATTTCTTGTCTTGGAGAAGAAGGATTTGTCATTTTAATACAAACATGAAGTGAATATTTGAAGGAAGAAAAAAATTAAGTTGGCCCAACCAACTGCCATGTGTGACTCCACATACTGTAACACAGGTTTATCAATAAAAAAAAGCTTATTTTGTAAAAACCTGTTTAAAATAATGAAAAGTGGTTTGAAAACAGACTTCAGCAGTATCTTTTTTTGAACCACTGCAGCTTAAATAAAACAATAGTTGAAGCAAAAAAAAATGCAGTGGCTTCTTCCCAAAGTTGTGGACAGTTTTCACTAAGTAAGCACGTATTAATTATATGACAAATCATTTAAGATAACAGCTCACCTGGAGGTTTAATTAATTTTCCCTCCAAGTTGACTTTGCATGGAGATGTTTCATCTTAGAACTCAACAATTAATCTCCCTGATTAAGTGTAGAGAAACACTGTTGTCCGTCATCTTATTTCCAATATGGCTGCATGTTAGGTATAAATCTTAAATCATCTGATTATGTTGCTTTAGTAAATCTTTAGTAAGCCTTGATCGTGGTTTTTATCACTGTTTCACTACTATTTATTACATACACAATATTTTATAAATCTAATTCACACCTTAGACCATCAAGCTATAGAAATTCAAGTTGTGGGATACTGTAAACGAAGATGCAGAAATGTTCTCCTCTCCAAAAGAAACAGAACCAGAGATGAAACACAAGGAAAGTAGTCTGCTAAAAAAATATTGTTTTAGGGTTCTCTGATAAATGTAAATTCTCCTGTTAAAACACGAGACTTGGGCGGACTAATATAAGAGTCAAGTCAAAGTAAGAGTCAGAGATGAACTGAAAAGCTGACACAAATTGAACGTAGACAAAACATTTGATTTGATGGTCAGTTGTAAAAGCTGCTTACAGCCCTAATCAAGTATTTTTTTTTAAATAGAAATATTAGCTTTTAATACTTTCTGTAAATCAGAGTCCCTTTCACAAAGTTAGACTGCATACATGCATTAATCTGTTCAGCTAAATATGTGTGTATTAGTGCAGTTAACATAATGCATTTAACAAAATAAATATTATTAAACTGTTGAAACAAACAAAACAAAAAGAAGGTTAATCTTGTGTAACATCATCACTCTTAAACGGGTACGTGCATGTGAGTGTGTGTGTGCGCACAGGCCACTTTCAGCACCGTCCTCTCTCTCTCTCTCTCTGTGTTTTTCTCTCTCTGCTCCCCTCCCCCCACTCATCGGTTAATTGCGTTAGTCATTTCATTAATGACGGACTGATTGTTTTATTGTGTTGGCTCGTCAAAGAGGCCTGGACGCCCCAGTGGCTGCTGAAGCGTCCGTATTGATAAGCCTTTGTGTGTGTGTGTGTGTGTGTGTGTGTGTGTGTGTGTGTGTGTGTGTGTGTGTGTGTGTGTGTGTGTGTGTCTGTGTGTGTGGGCACAGTGTGCTTGGCTGCAATGTGTCAACATGTCATCTTGTGGACTTGTGTGTATTCTGTGTGCTCGTTTGTGTGTGTGTGTCTGAGCTCAATGAGCAAGTCAGTGTGAATACTGTGGAGCTGGTTGGTATTGATAACAGGCCCATCCAGTCTGGTGTTTTTGGGAATGGGTCATCCAGCACTCAGACACTGATGTGTGTGTGTGTGTCTTTGTGCGTGCCCATGCGTGTGTACGATGTGTATAACCATGATGGGGGTAGTATCATACTGAGCAGTGAGGCTAGTAGCAGCCAGTGCAGTCATATTGATAAGGAGCACTGGGTTATTATGCAGGTCTTTGGTGGGCAGGAGGGGTAATTAACAGGGATAAGGATTGTAGGAGGCCTCATGCTACCCCAGTGAACACAGCTAACCTGCTGGGATTAGCAAGCAACTCTCATTAGCAGAGGTTCACTGATAGCACTTTCTCTCTACCAATACAAAGACGACGTTTGATTTAGCAGACTCCCGACTTCTTAATCTGCAGCCATTTATGCCACCTATAATCAACCGGGAAAACTCCATAACTTGAAATAACATATAAGTGCATGCTCATATGTTTGTTAGATGATCTGATTATAAGTTGTTGTTCCTTTTTTATGTTTTGGGGTCTGGATCCCTCTTAGGTACAACAAGTTTTAGAATTGCTCCAGTATAGATTAATTTGGCCCGCAGCTGAAAAAAGATCCTTAACAGCTGCTTTGTATTCTTTTATGTCAAATGTGCTCAATAAAAGTTCATCCGCACGTTTTTTTCTTCCTTCTGACAGACTCAGGGTTGTTAATGTAAATTGCCTGGAATCGTAACAAAAATGATCCCTATAGAGATATAAATACTTATAAGAGTGAACCCATTTTTTGATACAGAATCAGCTGTTACACTGCCACCAAACTCCATTGACAAAAACAGCAATTTTACAACATAGAGCATTGAAATGCATTGTCAACAACTTCCTCAATTGGGGATTTTTTAAGATTTAAGGATTTTATGTGTCTGCTGTCGACAGGTTAATTGAGGTGTTCTCAGTGATTTGAACTCTTTCATGTGAACATAATGGCTCAGGACAGATGAAGGAGAACCATGAAATTTGTCACAATACTCCATTGGGTTTAGAAAATGAACTGACTAGATTTTGGTGGTCACTGATCAAAGATCAAGTCCACATTGACCTCATGTCTAGTGAGTGAAATAGACAACAAATAAACAATTTGTTGCAAGTTCCATTCAAACAAAATGTTTGAAGATTAAAAGTTTTGTGAGCAAATGCAATGATTAGTTACCGCTGCTTGTTTGTGAATCTTAACTTACAGTTTCTTGACTTAAAAAGCTGACCTTAAGGAATCAGTCAGTGTCTCGTGGAGCAGTGGTTTTTGATTTAAGTTACATCGGGTGCAGGTCAAGAAACCGGTCTCAAGCCCAGCCAAAGACAAAAATAGCCCAGATTAATTTGACTAATGGCATGCTCTCATGCCCGAGTATGAAGCAACAGGTGATGAAAGGAATAAGATAACACATGTTCAGCCTTAATGCCTGTCTATCTAATGTTTGTCTTGGGCTTTTTTATAGGTTAATATTTGTGTTCAGCTTGTTGAGTTCAAATCCCCGCACTGTTTCACAATGAGGGTCAATTGAACTGCTCAAGGCTGATAAGAGTCCCATATGACGAGGACTGGCCAATAGGACAGAAGCAGACAGGACATTGATGGAGTGCTGAGATAAGCAGGGTCAGAGTGGCCAAATTGAGGCCCCGCAGGATGATAGGAGATATGATACTGGCTGGACAGACGCTGGACTTTAGACTCCTGCAGCCAGCAGGACAGACTGTTTGAGGAGTCATGTTTGGGTTGGTGCTTGACTTGGAACAGAAATCAGATTCTGACCTGACTCAAACAAGGAACATTTGTGTCCTAAACTCTCAATAGATTCTGAAAACTATCAGCAGACAAGACCCCAACTCCACAAACGTATATTAGTTTTTAATGTGGTGGTTTCTGCAAAGACAGAAAAAGAACTATTTCACCTTGAAAAATGTTTGTGAAATCAAGCTCTACCAAAAACTTCATTCGTCATTCAATAAAAAATTCAGCCCAACCTGACCCGAGAACAGGTCATGTCAGCTCTTGTTGCGTCTGGCCTCAATGTCGATCTCATGTGCACCGGGGGGGAGGGGAGAGAGCAGGCCTCCACCGTGTCGTTTACCGTGACCTGAAAAACAAGAGGCACCTGTTTAAAAACTAGTACAAGTGCAAACATTTAAAAGGTTATTATTTATTTGGAAATCTGGTCCTTTTCCTACTTTGGGCTGTAAATGACTGAAAGGACAAAACGTTTTGGAGATGCTTCTACATACAGTAGATCTGGTAAACAGGTGCCCTTGATTTTAATGGCTGCAGGTTATCCTTTTGAACCAATTTGTAGGATCAAAGTATGTCCAGTGAAAGAGTTTTTGACGCGGACAGGCTCAAGATGTTATTCCAAGAGTCTTACAAAAAAAAGATCCCTGCAGAAATAGATCTCCATTACGATCATTTCACCTTTAAAAGCACAATGACTACTTCTTTACTACTGCCTTGATCATAATACACAAATATCTTTGAATTCAAACTGACTGCCTTAAAAAGAAATCACATAATTGCATGTAAAACAAAGTTTTACTGCCAGTTGTTAAACAATCACTTAGTGGAAGTACTTTTACAGGAAAAAATGCTTGCAGGGATTAATTTGCCGTCTTTACAGTACATTTTTCAGCTGCTGACATGAGTTATCTACTGTGGCATTCCAAAACCCATCATTCATTTAGACCCCATAATATGTCAAAATAGGGCCTAGGTTTAGAAGTACTCGATTCATCTTTTATTGAAATAAGTTGAGTCGGTTTTCTGAGTGTACAAAGTTGGTTGGAAAAGCTTTGATCCTCAAAAGAGATAACATTATCATATCATGCCGTGACTTTTCAGCTCTGAGTTCAGTGAAGAGTACTTAAGAGTACTATGCAAGTCTTCATTAACTGTATTTTAAACAGCTTTTAACGAGTTTTATTAAATGAATGTCCTCCTCTCATTGCCCTGCATCAAACCATGTTCTTTTCTACTCCCTCCTCCCCCTCTATAACCTCCCCCCCCCACCCGTACACAAGCCCCCACCAACTCCCTCCCACCGGCTGTGGGAAAGCCATTTTATCAGCGTATGTCCGTTGTTCTCTGGTGGGGATAGATACAGAGAAGATAGATGAGTGTTTTGACATGGAGAGTGTTAGACAAACACTCTTATCGGGCCCGCCACTTTAGACCGACCCCCCGAAACAGTCGCCTGAACCACGGACAAGATGGGAAGGGGGGGTGGGAAGCGGAGATGAGAGAAGGAGGAGGGGGAGGATTTTGTGTGTTTTGATCAGAGAGAAAGATGGACGGTCATAACTAGGAACCTGAAGTCCACCCTGAGGCTGCTCGTGTTACTGAAGCTGGAGTTCCTGCTGCGGTGCACAGCAGTGTTGCTCAGACTTGTCCGTTTCTGCACACATGTGCAGAGACTTCTCTGCGGCTCCTGCTGCTCTCACAACTGTCTGAAGTTTTTAAATAGATGGATCTGTCCTTCGTGCCTCCCGGCTAACTGGCTCTATCTGGGCTGCAGCTTGCTCAGACCACAGCCGTCACTGCCATCCTTCTACAGTTATCACTTTGAGGAAGTACACAAGAAGTTTCCCCTGTTTGAAACGGGACAGAAAGTGCTCAGCGTGTATCAAACTCCCCCTGCTGTCGAGCTGTTGACAGCTGGGGCTCCTTGGTCAAAGCTGTTGTAAGGGTTCAGGTCAAGGTCAAGACACATGATTCTTTCGCCATTTCTTGTTTTTTTATTTCCCTTTGAAGGAATCATGTGGTCTCTACATCATGATGTCATTTGTGTTTCAACAAGGCTGATTGTGATATTTGGTTGAATGACATACTTTCTGTTTGCTACAACATATGCCATCTTTTACACAACAGCATGGTTCGCTTGTAGGGCATTGGGGCCCTGTATGTATTTTTTATAGATGGAGCCATCAGAGGTAACTTTTGTCATCGATTTAAATTGAATAATTGGCCCCTCCAGGCTGTGGTAGATTTTCTCCACCTCATGCCCAAGTTCATGTCCTCAACAGATACTGCCTTTGTAAACTGCTTTTCCGTTGTAATGCATCAGTGCTTTTTTTGTAGGGATGCCAAAGTGAGGACGTTTTCTCACCAGTTAATACACTTGTTATCAGTAATTTGTGTTACCTATTTCTATGGTTATATTACATGGAAATATATAAATCTAAAGAGTGCTTACTTTGATGGACATGTGTCCAGGCATTTCCAAAATAACATCAATCTAACCTCTTTGTGAAAGCTTTATTTGTATAATTTAAACAGTTAAACAAGTTCCTACTCAAAATTTTAAAATTATTCAAATGCCTATAAATATCAAAACTGTCATTTCTCGAAAGGTTTCTTCATCATATTTGTCATTGATGGCACTACCTGGATAATGTTGACTCATCAGGTTAGGTGAATTAACATGATGATAGGTTCAAACACTTATGTTTCATATTCTCTGGTGTTTACCCGTCCTCTCTCCTCTCCTCCCTGCAGACGAGCTGGAGTTAAGGGAAGAGGGTGGTGACAGCAGGCTGGTGGCAGGCAGGGATCTCCATCCAGACACAACGTGGGGTCCCTACCCAGGAATCCTCCAATCCGAGGGAAGCACAGATGAGCCAGAGACAGTGGTAAGAGCTTTTATCTGAGTGTGTTTTCATGAAGGTATACTCCCATACCAAACAGTTAGGGCTGTCAACGTTATGACGTTAATGCATGCGATTAATCTAGAGACCTTAACGCTTTCATTGTCTTTTCATGCAAATCAGTGATATGACTTTCCTGCTTCATATGCAAATTTACACAGAGCCTCATTAATCGTAATTATCCATTAAATAACATTAAATGATAATAACAAACTGTGATGCAGACTCAGCAGAGAAGGGGAGACCTGTGCTCATGTCACCGAGCAGCAGACGTCAACTTACAGACAGAAAGTTATGAAATGCCTTTCTCCTCATTGTGCTGCGTTATCCTTGTGGCTTACATCAACCAATTGAGTCATTCACAGCTATGGTTGAGTTGTAGTTTACTTGAGAAGTCGATGAACATCTCTTGTTGGTGTTGGTGGTCCTAAGTTTGTTACTATAATGCTGCATGGTGCCTCTGTACACTTAGGGCCTGATTTACTAAGATCCCAATTAAAGAGTACTAAACTGCCTGTTCGTTTCAACAAATTGCACGTTTGGTTGGTGGGCGTTTTGCGGGTGATCTACTAAGAAAATTTGCGTAAATGACACCAGGTGCAAACCTTGTGGAGGCGGTACTATTTAAGTTAGGTTTTTTTAGTCAGTATTAAAACCTCTGATTTATTGACAGCACTAGTAACAGTACAATATGAAGAGGCCACAATCTAAAGGAACATCAGTGCATTTTAGTATGAAAAAAACAGGTACAGCTCTGATCTTGAATTTTAAATTTGATTGTTTTTGGCAATCAGTTAACAGTAAGGCAACAAGTGGTTTGGATCTTTGTTGCTTCTCCTCTTTTTGCACCACAACATATATCATTCAAACCAAGAAGATCACAGATATTCAACAGCATTGTGGTTTGTGATATTCGTGTGATATTATTTTTTGTCTTGAGGATCTTGTAAAATGCAGAGATTTTTTAATACTTACTCTTCTGTAAAGTTGTGACAACAGAGCCGGAGCCAGACTTTGTTCTGCTGAAGGTGCCAACTTGTCACTTTCATCTGCTAGCAAACGATTAAAGCCTGAAAGCTGCAGTGTGGTGGGATGTGCTCCTAAGAGGATAACATAATAGAATAACATAAAAACCGAACCACCTTTTTGTAAGCATCCCAACAAAAGAAACGAGAAGTGGATAAAGGAAATATGTTGAGATGCATCAGTATATTAAGAGGTGAAACACTGACACTCAGTTGCATCATCAGACAAATCAACCAGGTTTGAACAGGTATGAAATTATCTTACCTGATTTAACAAAAAGGTTATGATCCAATATTAATATAACAATAATTATCAATATTATATATATATATATACATATATCATTATATATTAACTTCTGCTCATTCAGTGGGATCAACACCCCCACACACAGCCCAAAAAAACAGGTAAGAGGTATTATTTAGAAGCTAAGCAGAGTTTACATTGGGAAGGCTGGATGATGTTTGTTTCTTCAGCAAACTTTGTCACTTCTAGAAGATTTAGAGACCTAAAATACTTCAACAAGTCTTTAGCATTTGAGCACTTGTGTCCATATTTTGGCAGTGATCCTTCTGTGTGATTCCCTGCTCACCTTCAGAAGAAGACAAGCATTAACATAACAACAGATCAGACTGAGTTCTTTGAAATTCTCCTGTACTGAAGTTACTTACTATATAACAACCGTGATTTCCTCAATGTCACAAACACAGAAAGAATTGGGAATGAAAAATGGAACCTAAATAAATAAAATGTAGCCTTGCTGTTTTGATTTCCAATATTATAGAATGAGTGCAAGCTTTTTGGTCTTTAGCTGAATGAATTATAAGTTATTGTCAGCAGTGTTGTACAACTAATGAAAATGACCACTATTATTTAATTTGAAAATATTTATATATTACCCAAAGAATAAAGCAAAGCAGTTAATAAATACAATTCGAGTGAAATCTTGGATTATTAGAGGATAAATAACAGCACATCCTGCATTTTCCAACAGTGGTTTGAGCATAAACCATTTGTTGTTAAGTTGTGATGGGCTGAGACCAACTGAAGGGATTTCAGTTGAAAGGCCAAAGGTCAGATGTCAGATGGTCGGGTAACAAAGAGAGACAATGAATAAACACCTTATCACTGAAATGTGTGGAAATGAAAACAGCAGTGTGTATCTTCATGTGTGTGTGTGTGTTTGATGGGAACAGTGTGTGGGACCGGATGGAGCCCTATCAGAAGCTGCGT
This sequence comes from Labrus mixtus, assembly GCF_963584025.1. Taxonomy (NCBI): domain Eukaryota; kingdom Metazoa; phylum Chordata; class Actinopteri; order Labriformes; family Labridae; genus Labrus; species Labrus mixtus. The sequence continues at coordinate 22,262,220 of NC_083615.1, forward strand.
TTGTGCATCATGTGCAAGTCCATCTAATCATATGATACTGATGCTGGGAGAGGCTTCCTGGCACAGAGCACACTTATACACAGACACACATACACACAAACATATGCAGACATTCACACAGTCATTCTTAGCTATTTTTCACTATACTACATCACTATACTGTCGAAGTGCTGAAAGAAAAACTCTACAATTTCAGTCATGAGTATACAACTCATGATTTTCCCAATCAATAATTTCTCCTCTTCTCTACTGTCCTTTTCTCTCCTTTCCCCTTTTGACCTCTCCTCTCCTGTCCTCTCTTCTCCTCTCCTCTCCTCTCCTCTCCTCTCCTGTCCTGTCCTCTCCTCTCTTCTCCTCTCCTCTCCTCTCCTGTCCTGTCCTGTCCTCTCCTCTCCTCTCCTCTCCTCTCCTCTCCTCTCTTGTCCTGTCCTGTCCTGTCCTGTCCTCTCCTCTCCTCTCAGCCCTCCCCAGATTCCCATCCCATCCTCTCCCCTCTTCTCCTCCTCTCCTCCATGCTCTCCCCAGACGTCCGCCTGTCTTTTATCTCCACATGGCGCCATCCTCCTGGACAACAAACCCCAGTGATTGATTCCTACTTGATAGGCTCTCATTTCTAAGATTTCGTTTATTATCAGTGAGGTTCTGAGAGTACAGATAGATTGTGTGTGTGTGCGTGAACGTATGCGTGTGCATGCACAGACACACGGACACTCACCCATCACCTTTTGTTCTTCCCCTCCCTTCCTCTGCCCATACTATCCGACTTCTCCTCTAAACTGAAAAGTCAGTTTCTTTTCTTTTGAGGGCTTTGCATTCATATGGAAAGCTTCTTGTTCCGACTCTTAATACCCATTTTCTCGCCTTGTCCTCATTTTCTGTCCTCCTCCTCCTCCCCCTAGTCTCCGCCTATCTGTGGACTGAAGAAGTGAGGAGACAGACCCTCAGTATCTGCTGGAGATAGTGGACTGTAATCTCACATTCCTCCTGTGTTTCTCCCCCTGTCACTCCACATCCTCCCCCTCCTCTATCCATCCCTCCATCCCTCCCTGCCTCCCACCCTCGCGGGTCAGCAGAGGTCAGGGCTATCCTCCCCAGTGTCCTGGAGAGGAGAAATCTGCTCATCTTCTGCGAACAATCAAACTTCACTCCTTAACTGGTCATTTGGAAGAAACACTTTAAATAAAATGGCTATAAAGTCTTTGTATCAGTTCAAGAATAGATCCTAAGGGGGGTTCTAGTATTTTAAATCTGTGTCTTACTATAATATAATTTTGTCTTTAACTGACTAACAAGTGCAAAATAAAAATAAAAAGTCATCGATGAATCACTGGTCCTCCAGTAGATTACGTCACCAGCTACAGCAAACAGGCTGTAATGGCTACAACATTATGCTAAAACAATCATTCTCATGACTAGTCACTCAGATTTTTACACAATATATTAGAAAAAATCTTTACAGAGGTTTTTGTTAAAGAAGATCCTTTCCTTATGACCAGAAAATACCATTAAATGACTTTCATCAAACCCACCGGACTCTATTGATAAAACCAGTAACTTGACATCAGAGTTGTTTGTCTTTTACTGGCCCAATTAACGACAGACAATAACAAAAACAAAAAAACCAATTGAAGTAAATAAAAGACGAACAACTTTCATTTTCCCCAAAAGGAAAAATTACTGTTTTGTCAATGGGGTCTGGTTGCTATGAAGAAAGCAATATATTGGTAATTTCTGCTTTAAAACAAAAATCTTACTCTATTTCACACCCTCACTTGTATACTAAATTTAGAATGTTTGTTAAGAATAAGTTATTTTAGTCGTCGTACTTTGATAGTCAAGAGCTTCTGAGCAAAAACATGTTTAAATGAAAACCAGGTATATATTCTCTCTTTATCCATCCATATCTCATCGACTGGAACTTTCTCTTTTGGCTGAATGTGTGTCGTCTTTTGTCCCAGTCCTATGTTGTTTACCTCCCAGCTTTGGAAATGCTTTCACCATCTGCTCACCTTTACATATGTACATTTATTTTTTAAGCTGACTCTCCTTCCTCACCTCTATCTTACTCCTGCCACCTGTCTCTCTCAGTCCTCAGCCTCACCAGGCTCTGTAAAGGCCCCCAGGCTACAGCCTCATCTCTGGGTGAGATTGGCATTGCCTGCTAGCAGTCCTACCCCTCCCAGCATCGCCTTCTCTCTCACAACTTCCCTGGCTTCTTATTTGGTGCAGACAGATAAGCAATTTAATTTTAAATACAACACAACTACATTTGTGTGTATTCACTTTCTAGCAACACATACACAGGTAGACTGGCGGACATATCATATGCAAACCCTTCATTTTTTAAAGTGAAACAATGTAAGATTACATTTCTCTGATGCTGCCCTAGCTTGTGTGAATGGTATGGGTGAGGTTGAGTTTGTCTCCCCTGAGAGATCAGGGTGAAGCAGAAAGAGAGGGAGGCAAAGAGAAGCAGGGGAGATCCAGTCCCTGCTCTCCCTCCAACAGATCTCCTTGGTTAGATTAGTGCTGTGTTAACTGGCCTGTGTCATATGGAAATCCTGCCATTTGCATCTCTTGAGAAAGAGGCGTAAAACCATTTATCTATTTAAATATATTCTGGCTGATATGGCTGTTGGACTTTAGAACAGGGTATAATAATGTTTACTGATGGACTGATCAGCTGGCTGCTGATTCCTCACAGTTTTTGGTTGAGTGAACATCCAGGTCCTCCTCAGCAAGCCTCCCATGGCAACCCAGGAACGAGCACGCCACTGCTGCTCCTTTGATTGGATCGCACATAACGAATCTGATATAATATCTCCTCTTTCTCTGATTGGATCCTGCTTTAATTAACTGATAGTGCAAGTGCAGGCGATTGGACAAAAGTTGTAAGATTGTAAAAAAAATAAAAAGAGAGTACTGATTCTGAGAAGAATTCTTACTTTAAATCTGTTGCATCTGCTGCATCTTTATAGAGGACAGACTTCCAAATTGAAGTCCCACCAATACCACAGGAGAACCTATACAGAAAAAACTTCTCTTACACCATCCATCCCTTTTGTTTTCCCCTCCTGTAGCAGCACCCAGCAGCTCACCCCACCCCAATCCTGTCTTTCGTGGAAAGGCAGCCTGAAGGCACGATCCTAGAAGGAGCAGAGTAGGGGAGTTCAAAGCGTTATCACGCACAGAACGTCTTTTCATCATGTTTTAGAAACAAGCGTTCGCACTAATCCCCCAATAATCTCTCCAGGAGAACTGGGGCGATAAGGCGCGCCACCCACGGCTTTTCAAACACTTTTTGGGTAGTCTCTTCTCACTCTCTATCTCTCCTCCCCTCTACCTCCTTGACTCTCCTCTCCTTTCCTCACTCCCCTGGAAGGACGAGTGAAGGTGATCACCATCTCCTCCTCTTCCTCTCTCAAGTTGTTTTCTTTCTTTTTTTTCATTTCTGATGTTGACTCTGGGCTGGTTTGTTTACATCCTGATTCTGATCTTTATGTTTTATCTGGATTCATCAACAGTGTTTCTCTGCCTCTCTGTTTCTCCCTCTCCTCCGCCCATCAAATTAGAATGTTAATTAAAATGGTGCTCCTTCAGAAGATGACAAATCAATGATTACGGTGAGTGTGAGACACCTATTTTGATGCCCCACAGAAAAAAGCTAGATACAAGGAACAGTCTTAAAAGAAGCTAGAGTGCACGAACAAGAGTTGTTGTTTATTTTTTGTTACTTTAATGTTATTTCAAGAACTTAATTACCCTCCCCATGTTTTCAAGCTTATGGGTAACGCTTCTATCTTTCTTTAAAATGTTGACAGATCTTTAACTTTTCATCCTGAATTCAGGGGCATGGATACAATCAAAATAGCCTATTTTAATCACACCAAAACACATCACTATTTGTTGAGTTTTTTTAGTTACCAGAGCAGTGTCCTAGGTCATAGGTATGTGTTTGAATATCATGTAGCCAAACCTGTGTTTACACTGCTTTCAATGCATCTGTAAATAGACTTGAGCCCGTTTAGCGATTTTCTACACCACATTAACACACTGATGGCATATGTAAATGCTATGTAAATTGTACATTATTATTAACTAAGCTATTCATAGACTTTCACACTCTGCTGGCGAAACAGCTGGGGTTAAGTGTCTTGTCCAAGGACATATCAGACATGTAGCTTCAGGAGCTGGGGATTGAACCCGTGACCCCGAAAACAAGAAACTTGTTTTTTTCTAAATTAAGCTGAAGAAAATTATGTGACATCCAGTTCCTGATAGCGGCCAGACAGTTTTCCAGAATGACTAATTTTGTGAAATAATTTGGTTTAACAGAGACATACAACTGTCTGTCGTCAGCATAAAAGTGGTAAGAGGCCCAGAATTGACCCCTGAGGCACCCCATGTAATACAGGTGTAGATGAGGACACAGTTCCCACATACAAAACAAATTGTGTTTGATAAGTTACACTCAAACCATTTTAAGGCTTTCCCTGTGATGCCAACAAGGTTGCTTATTTGGCTAAGGTGTGTACCTTAATCAATAGTGTCTAATGCTGGGCCAGGATTCAAGGTTCTCCCCTTTCAGCTTTCAAGAGTAGTTCATTAGTAACACTTAACATAGCTGTTTATTTTCCAATATTTTTTAAGTAAAGGGCAATTTAGAAATTGGTATGCAGTTATTATAATTAGTTGGATAAAGACCAGGCTGGAAACAAGCTGTCTTAAATATATCAGAAACACAGCCAACATTGATGGATATGTTTATGATACAGAGAATAGCAGGACTTCTTCTGGAAGGAACAATGTCAGTCAGGCAGCAGGACTGGTGCAAGCTAGAGATGATATCGGTCAGGGCATGCAAGGTAATTGGGGTAAACTAAGAAATTCTTAAAACAGGAGATGAAATTGGAGGCACAACGTTGGATCTGATACAGTTGATCTTGTTGACAAAGAATTTAAGATACTGTTCACAATCTTCAGCTGAGGAAGGAGAGATAACAGTGGGCGCAGGTCCAACCAAGTGATTAATAGTTCCCAACAGAAAACTGGGGGTTGTGCCTTTTTTTTAATAAATCTTAAATCTGAGAAGCAAACTGATCTTGTGGTGTTGGTTTTCTGATTGAGTCAAGACGGGGGCTCTTTTAAGTGTAGGAGATGAACATTAAGTTTAGAGTCCTGCGTACAGCAATCTCACCATTGATCCATGGGGAGGATTTAGAGGCAGGTACAAACCTAGTTGTAAAAGGAGCGGTAGCATCTAAAGCCAAAGTGCATAGATCATTAAAGTCATTGACACCAAAGGTTTGGGAAGGGCATTTGTTTAAATCAGAGAAGATTACTGAGAACTGTGCAGTTGTCTGATTGTTAAAGATGCCGGAGCCGACGATTGGCTGAAAAAGCTAGATTAATGCATTAATGCATTCAAACAAATCGATTTATGATCTGAATCAAAATCTGTTAAAGACAGGGCATTAATAGACGTACCTAAAGCAAACAAAAGGTCAAGAGTATGGCCTATGCATGAGTGGAACCAGGTACATGCTGCACTAAAATAAAGGAATCTGTGACATGTAGGAATTCAAAGGCAAAATGATTAGATGAAATATCCACATGGGTATTGACATCCTCTACAAGGATAATTCTGTCATGGTTGAGACTAATGGAGGAAAGTATTTCAGAAAACTCTGCTAGAAAGCACCTAAGCATTTTGCTTAGGTGGGCGGTAAATTGCAATACAGCATACATGATTCTGACAGTTGATAGTAAACAAACATTTCATAACTCTGGAGTTTATGAACAGTGATCTGTCTACAGTTAAACGCTTAGTAGACAGAAGCGATGCCTCCTCCACGCGCTAAACCTAGGAGGGAGGAATGGGACTGGAGAACAAAATGGACTTCCTGCAGTGCTTTAGGACATTAAAAAGACAGTAGAAGTCTGATTTTGTCTTTCCCAAATGAAGAAGTTTTGTATCATTAGATACACACACATGGCAGTTCTTCTGGTGATTGAGGCGAGGAGTGATGGCCATATTTCTTGGAGTTTGTTATGAATGACAGGGACTGTGGCACTGTAGGCGTGAAGAGAGGCTGCTTAGCATAGCTGATTCAGATCTTGGGTACGGTATTCAAGGGAGGAGATTGCATCACTCTTATGAGGTGAATCCACTCCATGTGGGTCAGAGCAAGTAAGACCTTAGGAGTGCCGTATCACAGCCTTATAAACCCAAATAAGCTGTAAACTTGTAAACTTTCATTTTTTCATTAGACTTATCTTTCCATCTACTCTTTTTAGCTGCTCAGTGTACTCAGTGAAATGCAGGAACAATTGCAAGGCAGGTCAGTAACCTTTGCAAACATAATGATCACATAATGATCCTTCAGTGTTTATTGTTCACAAGGTTTTAGCATGTCCCAGAGTACTCCACAGAGGTCTGCCAAACCATAAAAATACTCAATAAACTTTCATGCTCTTATTCAGTGCAGACAGAAGGGTCTTTAAGCTGAACTGATGCTAGCTTGTGTGTAGATTGCTTTAGTATGTTTTTTTTATCAAATGTTTTTAACAGGAACTGGGTTATTCCTGTTTTTCAAGCTGATCTGTTGCTGACTTAAGCTCAGTAGCTGACTAAAATCCTTCGTCTGGGTACATTTACTGGGTACCTGCTGACCAACATGTCATCGTTATCTTTGCCAAATATAATAGGCTAGCAACACCACAGTACACCGATATAGGAGTTTGTTTTGGCACTTTATTTCCTGTTAAGGAAAGCCCATATTATGTATCACATTGTCTAGGTTAAATATATTCTAGCTGCAGCATCACTGGGACTTTAACAAGGACTCATAGAATCTAATGGCAGCATTTTTTCTGGTTGAACCCTCATCATCCTTTGAGAGATGTACGTATTTCCTTTAAATGTAACCCTAAGCGTCCCAGCCTTGGTAAGAGCCAGTGCTTGTCACTGGTGTGTGAATCAATGTGCTCCATATAGTATACCTGTTAAATGACATGCCATGATCATGACAGTAGCTGTCTGTCTCTCAGTGTGTCAACCGGGCCCTGACATAGAGCCTATCAGCCTGAGAGAGCGAGGGAGACGAGGGAGAGGGGAGAAAACTGCCAAATAAGATCAAATACTGATAGACAGAAATGCAGCCAGCCAGGCCAGAGAGGGAGAAAAACAAAAGAGGCCTGGAGAGCAGAGAAGGAGGAACCGAGAAGGTCTGTCAACTGAAACAAAACCTGAGAGACAAAGAAGAAATAATGCCGGAGAAAGAGATTTGGAAGAGAGGTGAGGCGAACATGGAAGAGGAGGGTTTAACGAGTCAGAGGGAGGAGGTGTTCATCACTCAGTGGCAATGACTGGCTGGTATCTGCATCTCGCTGTCATCTGCACCCGCTTCTGCAGGGCGGAGGAGGAAGGAAAAACGGGGGAGGAGGAGGAGGAGGAGGTGTAAGAGAGGAGAAGAGGAGAGGGAAAACCTCTATCCGCTGTATCTCTGAGCCTCATCTCCGCCAGTTCAGGAGCCTGCTTTCCAAGAGTGCCTCATTTTCAAATCTCTTATCTCGGCCCCCGTTTTAAGTATCGCAGTTTTATATTTTTACATGTCATTTGCATGCAGCTCATCAAACCTGGCTGCCTCGATTTTTTTTCTCCATCTTTTTCTGCTTCTAAGAGGTAATATATGAACACGCCTGCACATGGGAATAAGCTTTCATTTCACTGCAAAGCCTCAGCCATCTACTGTATTGACGATATTCCTACCTCGTGAGCAGAATATACAGAGTTAAAAAGTATCTGTTTAATGTTTGAAAATGCTGTGTTTGAGTGCAACAGAGGTGAAGTGTGTGTGTGTGTGTGTGTGTGTGTGTGTGTGTGTGTGTGTGTGTGTGTGCGCGCGCGCATGTGCGCGTGTGTGTGTGTATGAGAAAGGCGGATGAGAGTAGGTTTCTGATGTTTATCTGCCTTCCTTTTCTTCTTTGTATTTTTGGAGGATTCACACAGTGACCTCTTTGTTTGGGACAGTGAGTACACCACTCCAACCCCCTGGATCGGGAAAGAAACCATTTCCTGTAGCCGAGAGATATAACGAGAGACAGAGAGAGTGAAAAGAGGGAGCGATAGGACGGGGGTGAGGCAGACTGAAGGGTAGGAATGAGAGTTGAAGAGAGGAAGAGAATTGGAGATTAAGAAAGGAAAGAATGAAAGAGGTGTACAAAAAGGGAAGGAGGCGGTACAGGAGAGACAGCGAAAGTGGAGAAGGGAGGAAGAGGGAGAATTGGATGATTGGATTAATGATTCTGGGAGAGGAGTGAGAGAATGAGTAACGGTTGAAAAGGTCAAGAGAGGAGCAGGGTGGCTTTAAACGTACAGCTAGTAGAGGAAAACTTGTTTGAAACACTTCATGTAAGAGAGGACTTTAACAACAACAAAAAAGTTCAAATTGTAGACATGTGCTGAACAGCAGGCTTTATGTTCTTTACTTGCTGTTAAATGATCAGTATGTGCATTTTGATAAAGATTCAACAGGTGTATGATTTGGATACAACAAACCCTATTAACTGTTAATGATATTCCAACATCGGTCCTGTTAGTTTTAGCTAAATGACACCAGTAATAACAAGGAAATGTTTTATTTTTTTCTTATTAAATGGTTTATTATTTTGAATGCATTAGCTGTATTTTGCTCTGTTAAATGTGTCGAGGTGTGAATTGAACAAATTCAACAAGCAAATAACAAGTTTGCCCAGAACTTTTATCTTAAAGGACAAAAACGTATGAACAGTATTTCAATTAACAGGCAATTCATCAACAAATCCAATTAAAAGACACAGAACTGGAAGGTCAAAATGCCTCAATGTTATGGTCTCAGATATAGACACAAACACCCACTTACTGAAAATAATAACACTTAAGGAACCTTATTTTAATTCTTTATTTTTTCATGAATGCAATTGAAAAAGGTTTTAAATCAAACTCTTTGAAGAAAAAAAATGTACACTGCTCAACACTGTTGAGTCTTGCCGAATCCTCCTTTTACATGTTTTAGGATTATTAACATAGAAACGGTCACAATATGCATGTACAATGCATGTATGAAAGGCAAATTCCTGAAAACATCAGGACCTGAATGTCCTGAAACAGTCTAGAAATGATCATTCATCATGATTTTCATGATGTGTGAAAAGGCTCTTAGACGTAGACACAGGCATATTAAATCATTGTGACTGGCCTCCTGCAGTCATGTATGTACAGTGTGTATGCACTAACATGGGCTCTGGACTTGTGTCTTTCACTTGTAATGACCATGAGTATTTCCTGTACAGATCATCACAGAGCAGCAGTGTAAACCATATTAGAGAATGTAAAACAGTATACACCATTGAGACATAGATGTGTGAGATGTACCAGTGCTGATTTACATATACAAACATACTTATTCCCCTGTGGTGGCAGTAAAATTGTGGCAGTTGACAGCTGCACAGAGAAATCTTAATCTGCTCATCTGTAGGGTGGGGGTAGTGGTGTAAAAAAAAAAAAAAAAAGAAAAGGTGGGGGGCATATCTCAGCATATTTTTACTTTATTTCCTCCCCTCTGATTGAGTTTTAGTGTGTATACATAGCACAGTGAGATGTGAGATGGAGTTAGACGTCGGGGTCGGTTCAGGGAAAGTTTTCTGCTTTTGTCCCCATCATCGTGCTGATCATCCTCCTCGCCACTGTTTGCCTCCCCAGAGAGAGAGAGAGAGAGAGAGGGAGGGGGGGGGGAGCAAGGAGCCATTCTGATACTGAACAAGGGAATGGAGGAAGAAAATGAAGAAATGAAATCAGCCTGGCATCATTTGCATTCAAGTTTTATCGGCGTAGGAGGAGGGCGTTTTTGGGCCTGATAAGGAGAGGGCGTCGCAGGCTGCGCTGGAGGTGGAGGAGGGGGGAGTTGGTGTAGAGAGAGAGAGAGAGAGAGAGAGAGAGAGAGAGAGAGAGAGAGAGAGAGAGAGAGAGAGAGAGAGAGAGAGAGAGAGAGAGAGAGAGAGAGAGAGAGAGAGAGAGAGAGAGAGAGAGAGAGAGAGAGGTGTGTGTGTGTGTGTGTGTGTGTGTGTGTGTGTGTGTGTGTGTGTGTGTGTGTGTGTGTGTGTGTGTGTGTGTGTGTGTGTGTGTGTGTGTGTGTGTGTGTGTGTGTGTGTGTGTGTGTGTGTGTGTGTGTGTGTGTGTGTGTGTGTGTGTATTAATGTGTGTATGAATGTGAAGTGACTTTGGCAAAAGAAGGTGGCTCTGGAGTTCAGTTGATGCGCACTAACACACACACATATGGGAATCTTCAGCAGCTAGTAAGGACAGGGCGTTGGGGGCAGAAAGTCTGTGTGTGAATGAGTGTGTGTGTGTGTGTGTGGTGGGGGTGCAGGAGCGGGGGGCTAATATCAGACCAAATAATTAGATTCGCTATCGTCTCGGCGGCAGCAGTGCGGGGATCAGGCAGATTAAAGCCGGGCTCGGGGCTGGTTAATATTCATGAGGGGACCGGGGTCCGGGCGAGGGGCTTAGACTGCGGCTCAAAGACTCTCCTCTGGCTGATGGGGCTTAAGGCAAGGCTCTCAACCAAGATGGAGCTCTGCTGGGGAGGCCTGACATCCCACTGATAGATGGAGGGCTGAGCGGATAGTTAGGGTGAGACAAGAGGAGGAGAGGGTGACAGGGGCCGGAAAGGTTTGCTGCTGGATGCACAAAGATCGATCTACGAGGATCTATGGATCTTAATTTGATCCGGTTGTGTTTATGAAAAGCAAGAAATAACACACATCATTTTCTCTCCTCATTTCTTGTTTCTTGTCTTTCTCTCTAAACTGTTACTTCATACTGTCCTGACACTTGTAGTCAGCAGAAGCCTTCATCTCCACTGTAGAATATGTTTATATAAAAGACAACATGTAAAATAAATATGATCAATTGTCTAAAGATAATTAGCTAAATGCAAGATTAATCAAACCGCTTAGACTGAAAGAGGAACTTCCTTTGTCCTTGAACACATATTCTTTTGAAACAACCTAATGAAACAGTTTGGAGTAAAAAGGCTTTTTTACAAATGACATTCACGGTCATTCATTTTGACTTTTATGTTTATAAGTACAGTGATCATGTGTATGAAGGCTCTTTTAAAATCCTTGTTCGGGATCCTCCAGATGTGCAACTGGCTAAAGTGGCTGCAATGTAAACTAATCAGGCAAATGCACCCAATCAATCCACTAAAAATGCTTGTTTTAATCACGTACAATCTCACTCTGCTTTTTTTATTCGAAGTATCTGACAACTTTACTGAAAGGTTCCCTACAGAGAAAGACCTTTCCTTACATGTATTAACTTTTTTTTAAACTGAAAGGTGTTGTACATTCTTTTATATTACCTCCAGACTGCATTGACAAAAAAATCTAACAAATATAACATGTAGAACTGAAGTCCTAAAGCCATGTGTATTAAATGCGCTACATTTTTCATTATTTTCTAACTTATCTTAATAAAGCAGAAAGCTTAGAAAGCAGTGTTCCCTCTTTATGGGTCGAGACACGTTCCTCAGGTGACCGTTGGCCATTTGAGTCAATGAGATCGGCATCCGACCAAGAGAAGTGAAAAGGGTTTTGATACCATCCGGTGGCCTCGCCGTTCTCCTTAACTCACCCCTACATCTCTGGCATCTGCATTCTCTGCTGGCCTGGTTAATTACACACACACACACACACACACACACACACACACACACACACACACACACACACACACACACACACACACACACACACACACACACACACACACACACACACACACACACACACACACACACACACACACACACTTGCACTAAGAAACACCAACACTGAGACACAAAGTGAATCTGGCCCTGTTCCTTTCTGATTCTCCTTTCTCTCATGTGAAGCTGTGTTCTGGGTGTGTATTTGTGACTGTAAAGTGTGTGAACTCTCAGGTTTTCTCAGTTGCAGGTTAATGATGTAGGTAATCTGGTTTTTAACTGGTGTTAGCCAACGTTACAGTTTAGTTCTATGAGAGCTATTGACTTTTCTAGAGTCAAAGCAGCAGCATTTGATCCAGCTGTGGACATATTGAGGACATTCCCTTTGACTGATGTGATATCAAAGCTCTCATGAAGTTTGTATGTACAGGTGCCTGTACTTCAATACAACTGTGTTTCCTGAATCCCAATGAGGCCACAGGCGGCCCTACTAAATTCTTCTACCTTTAGTTTTTCAGTCTTCCTGTCTTCACATTGGACGGAGAGTCTGTCTCTACTTTGTAACTGCTTTGTGTTGTAAGCTCTGATATGGGATTAGAAAGGTTGAAGGTTTGAAATTATAAGATTCCAACCAAAACATTACAGGAAATAAAGTGAAGAAAACAATGCTTTGTGGGATTTAGAAATAGTATCATGAAGTTGTTTGTCTAGCTGAGTGCTCTGAGTCACACTGTCTGCATCCTATGTTGTTCAGAATCACTACAGAGCACATGCTTAGAATGAATAAAAAAGTATCTAATAATGTTTAATGTTCATAAAGGAAGTGAATTTGTTTCACAGAGCAGCTTTTTGATCAATCCACACAGATGATGCTGTTTTCTACTTTAGCTCAGAAAGTCACTTATTCAAACTATCATAAAGACAAGATATTATGAATCATAAGATATTACATCTTGTTAATTGTTATGAATTACATTTTTGAGTATGTCCTCTAAAGTATTTGATTTCTTATTGACATAACTATAAGACAAAAAACATTTAACTGTTATGTCTCAATTCAATTATTTCTTATTATTGTTAAGCGTCAATGATGTTGCATAGCTTTTGATAACTCCCCTCGTGGGAAACTCTGTATTATGTTTTTTGTGTGTTTCTAATAAGACGGTAATAATCTGACTGAATAATGGATATCATGTTGATGCTGTGGATAGAGAGGAAACTCCATCAGGGAGCAGTGGACAACACTGATTTTAATAAAATTTTTTATTAATTTCTCAAAGAAGAAAAGACGGCAGAGTATCGCTCTCACAATGACTCATAAGCACTTATTTAAGTTTTTAGATCTTTGAAAAAAAAGGAGCCTGTGTGTGCGTGTTTCTCTGGGGTTTTTTCTTGCTTTGTATATATATGTGTGTGTGTGTGTGTGTGTGTGTGTGTGTGTGTGTGTGTTTTCTGCTGGAGCGTTGCTGAGTTCTCCCCATTGCCCTATCATGGTGAATTCCAAAGCTGCGGCCGTGATGAATTAGTCTGAAACAAATTAGCAGTACTTACAGCTCAGACGGCTCCAGCATTGGGTTACAAATTAAAACAAAAGCAGTCGTATCTCCACATCAGCGCTAGTTCCCCATGAAATCCAATACGCTCTGCCTCAATCTGCAACGTACAACAGACGGAGATGCTTCCTTCCTTCCGTCCTTCTTGTCTCTCTTCTCACTGTCTTCTCCAGGCTTCACAGACTGTGTCTGGCTTCTTCAGGTATTTCAAAATCCTTCAGCTAGTGGAGTGCCAGTCGGAAGTTATGGGCTGTAATAAATGGATCAATGCAGTCTATTTTATATATACAACTGTACACCAACTCAGTTTTTGTGTTATTTCATTTATCATTTGGAAGACGATCTAAACCACTATTTACTTGTTTTTTACTTGAATATTTTTATGTGTGACAATTTGGCCCCCTGAGGCAAAGTTAAACATATTCTTAACTATTCTTTTTTTCTGATTGGGACCCTTTCATTTCCAAGAAATGTTTAAGGGCAACACCTCCTTTCTTCATAAAGCACTCAAACTCATGCTTCACAAACAAATCCACATTTTATCGTGGCAGTGGTGTTTTTGTCCTTCTCCTAAGCCCATATCAGGAAACCTTATGTAGGCTGTGGCTCAGTTTGTAGAGTCGCACGTCTCGTAACCCCAGCTCGACTCCCAACTCCTGCAGAAACATGTTGGGCAAGATACCTAACCCCAAGTTGCTCCTGCTGCTTCGTCAGCGGCGTATGAATGGGATCAGTTACTTCTGATGGTCACTTCACAGAGCAGCCTCTGCACATCAGAGTGTGAATGTGTAGATGTGGCCTGTGGTATAAAAGTGCTTTGAGTTGTCAGAAGACTAGAAAAGCACTATTTACACCATTTACCATGTACACCTGTTTCTCCCCTCACTGATAATCTCATCCACTTCACATGAACACCTCCATCACAGGTAACTGCTTTTTCCATCCCACTTTGATGTATTCATATTTGTGTATATTTTTTATTCCTTCTACTAGAACGACATGGTTTCCTGTTATGTGAACATCCTGAATTTCATCTCCACTCCATGACAATGTCACTTTGACAGAACAAGCAGTTTTGAATTAGAACTGCATCAGCCAAGCATATTTTTGAAGTCGGGTTATAGATTTAATGATTTACAAAAGTTAATGGGAAACCGTTGACAGCCTAGTAGCTGTATACATTATTTTACAATGGACAACTTCCTCTATTATCACATTTTCAAAACTATGAACACAACTGGCACAGCATCAGGATGTTGTGGGCCATACCATTAAAACGATTCATGTTGTTTTCCCATAACATGCTTCTGAGTAACATGCTAATAATTAAAAAAATTTTACACACAGGCTCACTCAATACCAAAATAATGATATATCCACCTACTCGTATATGCTTTCACATGCAGAAAAAAATACAATAATGATTTAATTAATTATAAATCAAGTTCAAACCTCAAAGCCCCTACTGTTACTTTTTTAAAGCAAAGATGACTTTCATTTTAGACGGTCTGTCGCCAACAATGCCCACATTGACACTCAGCTAGAAAACAGTTTACAGTAAATGAATAAGCAAACAATAATATACTTTATGTGGCCCTTTGTATGCAGATCAAACATGCAAATTACTGCAGTTCATTTTATAACATCGACTCATAGTGTTGTGGCAGTCGTTATTCTATGACTGACCATACGTTCCTCTTTGATGGATTACACATGGTCATAGTTTGAAAGAATGAATTGATAGGAAGTCATGCAGTGTTTTGTTAGAGATTGTTGATACAGAGAAAGTCGTTTTGGATTTGTTTCGATATTTAAAGTTGAACAGTTTGGAGAGACATTAAATATTTGGCCTAATTATGTGAAATGATTGTACAAAAGAAGAAAATAAAATAAAATCTATACACCTTAAAGTGTCAAATGGATAGTGTTTGTTCAGATGAAGAAGTACACCTTAAAAGTCACTTCCTGTACTCACATTCCTGTCTGTATCAGATAGATTTAAAAAAAAAAAAAATCTACATTACATTTAGTTTTCCAATGAAGGGCATTGACAGAGAGGAGAAGCAGGTTGTTGTCAGTTTATTGCGTATGGAACATAACGGGAGGTCAGAAACATGTGCAGTGACACTATTCATCAGTCAGTGTACTCGTTTCTTTTTTGGCTGAATGCAGGACATTTCCCACTTTTTATGAAGACACACTTCCTGCTCTCTCTGCTCTACACATCCTCCTGCACACTGCTTAGTGTTCCTCTCTAATAAAAATAACTCTGTTACCCGTTTTCACTCATAAAGGGTTCAGTGTCGCATTATAAGTTGTTCTTTAAACGCAGCAAAGGAATAATAATCGCTGGTAAAATGCTACAACACTTAGTTTAATTGGAGCTTAGTTGAATAGTGCAAACCAGACCTTAAATGTTATGCATATTTAAATACAATACCCCACATTGAGATGCTTGTGAAAAACACATTCACAAGCATTATGTCAACTTTGATCGTCATGGACAGTACCCACTCAGTCTGTCTGATCTGAGAGATATGAGGCAATACTGCATCCCTGTGGAGAATAATCAGTACTGCATCAAACACTGAACAGTACACTGCTGCCTTCACATGGTGAGTTTGATAGAGTAAACAAAACATAACATGGACATTGAAGCATTTAAATAGTTGTATTATCTGAAGTAAAATTTAATTGAACACATTGTTGAGCCTCACTGAATAATTTCTAGAAGAAACAGTAACCAGGGGTGTCACGAGGTGTTGAAATTCACAACACATCTGTTTTATTTTGCAGATCAGGTTTGATGTCTTCTGGAGAGGATGTGACATAAGCATGGTTTAATATCAGAAGTGTTAAGGCCTTTGCATTGGCAACAACTGTGGTAGGATGCTTTATGTTTTCCACATGTCTATCCGTCCTTTGCAAACAGAATATTTTAAAAACACCTAATTAGATTTGGTGGTCATGGTAACCGTGATCTATCAAAAGAAAATTGGCCTCAAGTGAAGAATACAACAGGCTTATTGTGACACAATTTCACATGTATTTGATACAGTAATATTAAAGACTAATGTTTGCCAACCAAAAGATACACCTAAATTGAGCTGTGACTGAAGTCCTGGAAAAATGTGTTTCTGCTGAACCTGATATCTCAAAACAGTCATGAGAAAATAAATCTCTTTGAATTTGGCACACGATTTAACTTTGTCTCAAGCATGAACTAATGAAATGTTTGTAAGACCTCAGCATCTGTCTGCTGCTTTGAGAATATGATATGCCCTATGGGGCTAACAACAAACCCACAAATTGACCCGAATGAAACACACCATACACCTTACCAAAGTCAAAACCATGGGCTGTATTATTAACAGACAAAATAAATGATCAACTCAAAAACTCATTCTACAAGATAACACAGAGGCACATCAACCCAACACCAAAAGCCTCTTTCCTCCTGAAACCAGCGCTTGACTTAAAGCATAGAGGCCAGGTGAACCTCGTTAGGTGATCAGTAGCTTCACCTGGGCGGAGCTGAAGACAACAAAAGTGACACGCAGCACAGGGAAAACATACAACTGGAACAACAGAGACGTGTTCTAGTGTGTCGTGTATTCATGACAATCTAAAACATACACAAGTCCACTGTGGAACTGTTCTCATTAAGAGATTATTGGACAAGTTGATGCTGGCTGCTTTTGTTCAATGAAAGCCATTCGCCATCATTTACTGTCAGTAGACATTGGAAGTAAAACATGTGGGTCCAGTGTGAAAATGTGTGCGTCTGTGAGTGTGTGTGTGTGTGTGTGTGTGTGTGTGATGGAGACATGGGATAAGCCTGTGTCCTGGGAGTGATTGTCAGAGGGAATTTTTCTGGAGGAGGATCATTGTAACAAAGAGCAGATTGTGCTCGGGATGCACAGGTGTGTGTGTGTGTGTGTGTGTGTGTGTGTGTGTGTGTGTGTGTGTGTGTGTGTGTGTGTGTGTGTGTGTGTGTGTGTGTGTGTGTGTGTGTGTGTGTGTGTGTGTGTGTGTGTGTGTGTGTGTGTGTGTGTGTGTGTGTGTGTGTGTGTGTGTGTGTGTGTGTGTGTGTGTGTGCTTAATGGCTTCTCTCTCTCCCTCTCTCTCTCTCTGGCTCTCTCTCTCTCTCTCTCTCTCATACCACCACAGACACTGGATGATGCGCCTCCACTCTTTGTTCAGTGTATTCACTGTGGATCTTATTATGGCAGCCATCTGAATAGCAGCCCATCGACCTCATCAGATCCTCTTTCTCTTTCTTTTCTTCTCTCACTCTCTCCCGGGGTCTCTCTTCTTCTTTTATCCGTCTTCTTCTCTTTTCTCCTTTATTTTCTATGCAGCTTTGTTCAGCCTATGCTCCCCTCATTTCCTCATTTCCTTTTTGGGTTGTAATCATCCTTTGCTCGCTGGCCTTCTTTTTATAAACGGCTGTTTACCAGCGGAGACACAATGGACAGTACCGTGTGACTCTGTATTCCCAATTGATGGCAATTATACTTAGGTTTTTTTAAAGATTATATCATGGTCAGCGTACTATAAAGCAGCCAAGACAAAAAGGAGAATGTGCACTTCAAGAGACAAAGGCATGCTGGTAGCTGGAGATGTGCCAGTTCACTGCCTGAGTTCCCTTGAGCAAGGCAACGAACCCCCCCCCCCCCCCCCCCACCATCACCTCAGGAGCACTCGCTGTGGGAAGCCCCCTTACTCTGACATCTCTCCATTAGTCACACCATTGTTCATGTGTGTGACGCATTTGTGTGTGTAGCATTGTCTAAAACAGAGTGTAAATTTTAATTTCCATTAATCTTCTTCTTCAAACAGAAACCTATTCAGATGATAGACCTTTTGCTTCAATACGTGCTGTATACTTTTATACTTTTATTAGGGTAACGTTATTTTTGTTCTCTCTCCAAAGGTAAAATTAAATCACCCACACAGAGAAGGGGGCGCGGCAGCAGGCCATGAAAATTCCTTCCTTGTGTCATTCCTAATCCCATTCTTCTTCTGTGTTTGTTTTTGTACAGGATTCAAGGTTGACTCTGGTCTGTGAAGATCCAGACTGTTGGATTAGACTGCTCCCTCTGACCTCTGACCCCTCAGCTGTCAACTGTACCATCTACAGTCAGGGTGAGATTTTATTTATGATTACAGAGAACACTTAACCTGTGCAGTACTTTGGAATATATTTTTTCAGGTCAGATTTTTTACAACAGTAATGCATATGTCCAACATGATCAATAATAATTTCATCATTTTATTCAGGTGTCACAACTCCAGAGCTTTGCTTTTGTGGCACGTCAGTTATAACTTTGACATGAGCTTGTGCCTTTTTCCAGGTGAGGAGTTATTCTGCAAGGTGACCAGGGAGCTTTTAGCAGGTGAAAAGCTTCTGGCATCCCTTTCAATGCCTCCACCGGGTTCCTCCTCCTCCCCGCTGGCCCAACTCTCTCCTCCACTCAGTTTGGTCATCCAGAAACAACCTGTTGTAAAGGAGGAGCCTATGTACCCAGCAGCACTGCGCTCAGAGATCCAGCTCCTCCCGCAGCAAGCTGGCATGGCCGCCATATTGGCTACTGCTGTTGTCAACAGTGAGTATTGTGTTCAAGGCATTAAAACACAATAGTAATATGTGTGATAAATAAGTAGATTCTAAGTTAGTTAAAGATTAGACAGTTTGACATTTAAATGATCCAAGGATACAAAAAAAGAAGAAAAGCAAAGAACAAGTATATTTCTTAAGATTATGTATTTAAATTGTACAAAAAAAAGTGACATAAGGTATTTAATATAAGAATTCTAAAACAGTATTATACGCTTTGGCCTCAAGATGGCAGTGCAGCATCATTGATCTGATAGATGTGACTGATGGCCAAACACAGACAAACTCAATTAGCTGTGATTTTTTGTTATCGTCACACATTGAAAGGTCAAGTAACTCTGAAACAAATATTTAGATGTTGTTAAATACAACAAGATGACAAGACGTGACAATTATTGTTCCATTAACCCTACAGAATGTCCTGTTACCTTGGATACTCAATACTTGATTAACTTGAAAAGTTTCATCAAGGGAGTGATTTAAATGTGTGGTATTCAAGACAGATATTTTGGTTTGCTGCTAATATCAGCCGACAAGAATCTTTATCGCAGAGATCAGTACCTGCGTTGAAAATTTCTGGGAAGTGTTAACATGAAAAGTTCTTGCAGGAATGCAGGGAAAGATTTTGAAACACTCTTATTGCTTCAATATCCATTCCAGCTCCTCGATTAACAATAGTCTCAACACTATCTACAGCACATGATGCAGAGTATCACACAGAACAGAAGATGGGCTGCCCTAGAACTGCTCGAAAATGTATAATAATGTTAAGTATTTATTAATTAAGTTGTATTTGTACAACAACAACAACAACAACAACAACAAAGAGAAATATACTATTCTCTTCAGCTATTCCATTTTTATTTCCCTTCTTAAATCAGTATCTTTAACGGTCTCCATAGTTACTTTTTGGTCAGGCTTTAAAAATTAGATCACTTTCAGCACTGAAGTTTTACATCAACACCATACAAAATAGCTGTTCAATTTTGTAATAGTGTGTTTTATTAGCTTTCATGAAACTCTTACTTATTTAATGTGTTTCTATTCAGGCTACTAACTCTAAATGTATGTTCTGTTGACCATCAGAGGACATATTCCCATGCAAGGACTGTGGGATCTGGTACCGCAGTGAGAGGAACCTTCAAGCACACCTTATGTACTACTGCGCCAGTCGTCAAAAGCAGCCAGCCGCGGCGGCTTCCCCACCAGAAGACAAACCCAAGGAGTCCTACCCGAATGAACGCATCTGCCCTTTCCCACAGTGCAACAAGAGCTGCCCTAGTGCCAGCTCACTCGAGATCCACATGCGAACACACAGTGGTGAGAGCAAGACTTACAGTATGTGTACATAATGGACAATGGCTCAGATTATGTATCTTGCTTTCATCACCCAGTTAATAAGCTGGTATTGAAAATGAGCTCCCTCTAATAATGTGCCTGTTCTTCCACAGGTGAGCGTCCGTTTGTCTGTCTCATCTGTCTGTCAGCCTTCACCACAAAAGCAAACTGTGAGCGCCACCTTAAGGTCCACACAGACACACTGAATGGGGTGTGTCATGGTTGTGGCTTCATTTCCACCACTAGGGACATTCTCTACAGCCATCTGGTCACCAGCCACATGGTGTGCCAGCCTGGATCTCGCAGTGAAGTCTACTCCCCAGGGCCAGGCCTTCCCAAGCTGCCCCTGTCCACTGGTAAGTCACCATCACTGTGACAGCTTGTTTTCATCATCAGTATGGCTCTGTGATGTGAGCATACATGTTTGTTTTTTTTTACTGTCAGGGCTTCAAGGCGGTTGATCAAGTAGGGATTTCCATTTTTACAACTTCAACAAATAGATTGGATGTACAATTTGAACGTTACCTTGTTGTTCTAAAAGTAAAGCTAATGTGAAAATGCTTTACCCGTGCATTCTTTGTAATGACCAGCAGGAGGTGGCTGCATTGGTTGTAAAAGAAGTCTGATTGTAATGAAGTATATTAGAATATTACCTTTCTTTCAAAATGGGTTTATCTTGTCAACAGCTTGTTTGAAGTCTTTTTCAATACTCAATAATCATAATTTTGTGAATTATACTCAAATTTGAAGTTAAATAGACAATAAAGTGAAGATAAGCTTTAGTACTTGGAAACTTGTGATTGATAACTTACTACATTGGTGATCTGTTAACCAGGAATGGGGCTTAGCAATGCCTATCCATTTTCCAGACCAAATGTGGTCACTTCAGGCACCAAGATAACCAAAGCAGAGCAAGAGCACACATTAGGCTGCAAAACTCATGAGCGACTCTATGTTGACTACTCACACTCACATTGTTGTGGTCCTTGTTATTCATTTTAATGTCGGTTAACAAATGTTGAATCTCTTCTTCAGGTCTCAGTCCAGGAGACTCTGGTGTGGTGCTGAAGTGTCAAGTGTGTGGCCACAACTCTGAAACCCCTTCCCAGCTTCAGCAGCATGTACGGACCCACCTAGAGGTCAGGGTTCCAGCTGAAAGGAGCCCCACCCCTCGCCAAGGTACCCCATCATCAGTTGACCACTCCCAGCTCCAGCTGTCTCCCCGGGAGCGGGAGCCCATTGCTTGTGTTCCTAAGCCTGACTCATCCAGCCCAGGCGCAAATGGCGGCTCAGCCACACCTCGTCATTATAGTCATCCTGATCCTGAAATTACTGAAATAAAGATTAAAGAGGAGCCTCATTCAGATTCTGAGACCGAAGAGCAACAAATGGAGATTAAGGAGGATGATGAAGGAGAGAGGGATCAAGAAGCCAGAGGTAGGATAAAGGACACTCAAACTGCAACCTCCTCCTGCCAGAATTCAAACTCTCCAAAGAGTCCAACTACCACAGCTGTGAAAGCAGAACCAACTAGTCCCACCCCTGGTTCAAGCCCTGCTCATGGAGGAGGTACAGGGTCAGCTGTTCCAGGAGGAGCATTGTTCCTGCCTCAGTACATGTTCAACCCGGAGGCAGCCATTTTGCCTCAGGCCTCAGAGATACTTGCTAAAATGTCAGAGATGGTAC
The DNA here is from genome assembly GCF_963584025.1 of Labrus mixtus. Lineage (NCBI taxonomy): Eukaryota > Metazoa > Chordata > Actinopteri > Labriformes > Labridae > Labrus > Labrus mixtus. Next base: position 22,284,167 of record NC_083615.1, read on the forward strand.
ACAGCCGTCTTAAACAGGGCCAAACAATTCCTCAGAATAACCCAGCGGCCTTCTTCCCCTCTGGACCGACTGCAGCTACAGCAACAGGAACTCCACCTCACAAAGGAGCCACCTGTTTCGAGTGTGATATCACCTTCAACAACATTAACAATTTCTATGCACATAAGAGGCTGTACTGCTCCAGCAGGCACCATGGGGAAGGTGCAACATCGGCTTCAGGTCCTGGGCTAGCCAGGGATACAGCCCCAGCCATGGTGCCTTCCAGCGGGGCCCAAGGCTTGTCCGTGTCCCCCAAGGCTGGAGCAGCAAGTAGAGCAGCCTCTGCCTCTCCTACTGACTCTGATCCCCCTGCAGGGAGTGGAACAACAGAACCAAGGAGGGTGGTGGAAGTGAAGACAGAAACCCCTGTAGGGAGAGAGGGAATATCGTCTTCTTCAGAAGGGGAAGGTGGAGGTGGAAGTGTGGGAGGAGGGGCTGGAGGAGGAAGAGCAAGCGAGGGCAGCCAGAGTCCTGCTAGTGGATCCGCAGAGGACCTTGAAGATGATCCCAATAAAACCTTCTGCGAGGCCTGCAACATCCGCTTTAGCCGTCATGAAAACTATACTGTTCACAAACGCTTCTACTGTGCTTCACGCCATGACCCGTCTAACCACCGGTCTGTGACCAAGGCAACCAATGCAGCCGCATTCCTCCCCCAGCCCATACGCACACGAAAGAGGAAAAAGATGTATGAGATTCACATGGCGAGAACTGAAGCCCTAGCCAACGCTGCTGCTGCTGTTGCTGCTGCCGCTGCTGCAAATGCTGCAGCCTCTGCCCCATCTCCATCTGTTCTGGGCTTAGCAGTGAAACGAGAAGCTTCTCCAGGCGGGGCAGGCAGCTCAAGCCCTGAAGGAGATGGCCCGATTGACCTAAGCAAGAGGCCCCGTTTAAGAGAGGTTCCAAGGCACAGCAGTAGCAGCGTTCTCCCTGCCCTGCCTCTTACCGACTACCACAAGTGCACCGCCTGCAGTATCAGCTTCAACAGCATTGAGAACTACCTGGCACATAAAACCTACTATTGCCCTGCCACCACTCTCCAGCCCCAAACCTTGGAGCAACTTCACAGGCTCAAGAGATCGGCCTCTACCTCTCCCAAAAGCAGGCTTCAGCAAGATCGTCCAGATCATCTGCATCCTATGGAGGCCAAAGCCCTCCCTGCTGAGTGGGTCGCCCGGGCTCAAGGCCCATCATCCAGTCCTCACTCATCCGCCTTACCCGCCTCAGCCACAACATCCCCGCCCCATATGACCACATCACTTGCCGCAACCCCTGGAGCTGGAGCCAAAGTTGTAGCTGTTAGCTCTGCTCAGGTGGTCTGCCCATATTGCCCTAACAGGATCATCACCTGTGACCTTATGGAGCATTTCAAGACTACCCACGGCCTGGTTGTGGCCATTCACCCACCCCAGGAGATCCTACCCCAGCCAGGCAGTGTATCCAGCCGCAGCCCTAGCCTTAGTCCCAGGGATGGAGCTGCAGCAACCATCTCCACCACCCCCACCAGCCAGCCCAGACTGATCTCTCGAGTGCACAGAGACAGCATCAATGGGCAGGCAAGGAGCGGTACAACTTCTCCTGTGTCTCCACTGGTAAACGGCAGCCCTTCAGCCAGGGCTTGTTCACCCTCAGCTGGCTCACCTCTACCCACGTCTCCTCAAAGGGCTCCCTCCCTGACTTTGTCACCTGTGCCTGAAATCCTGAGAGAGACCGGGGGGTCAATCCATCTTCCAGACAAGGCCACTCAGGCTGTGGCACCCAAGCCCACTACCAGCCCTGGCCCTAAAACCTCAGTCATCTCCCCCGTCCAAAATGGTAACTCCCGCTTCTGTCGGCTCTGCAACATCAAGTTCAGCAGCCTCTCCACATTCATAGCTCATAAGAAATACTATTGCTCTTCCCACAGTGCGGAACATGTAAAATGAGTTATTTCCCTCCTTCCTCCCTCTCCTTTATCTTTCCGAGTGGAGGCTTTCCTTCTTTAAGTTCCAAGAAGCTCAGATGTCCCTCCTCCTCTGCCAGTCCTTCCACATAGGTGCCAAAAAGGCAAAGCTGGCACGACCATGAATGACAATAAATGACTGTTACTCACCTGCCTGGGCCTGACGCCCCGCTGCCCCTAGAGCAGTGTCTGCAGGTGGTGTTACGAACATATTGACTGATATCCCTCCTCATATGGGTCAAAGTTTATAGTACACTAAGAGCTGAGGCGATGCTACCTGCACACACTGGTGTGCCCTTGTGCCCAAGAGACTCATTTTTTTATGTAGCCCAGCCCACAGTTGAACCACTCCCAGGCCTCACAATGTGTTGTTTTATGGGACGTCCAAAAGATCTGTCAACAACCTCTTTTCTGTCTCTCTGTTGAACTGAGTTCATAACGGCAGTACTTACAGTCTGACTGATGGTGATAGAGTAATGGTGATGCTGATTATGACGGATCTCCGATCTTTTCCAGAGCTCTTAATGTTCATGACCTAAACAGAGGAATCATGTGTGGAGAAGACTTGATCATTGTTTATGTTTTTATTATCTGTGCATAGTATAAGATGTCTGAAAAAAAGAGTTCTATAATGCTTTTGGTTTCAACACTGGCTCTTTTTTTTTTTTTTTTTTTGCTTACTAGAGAAGCTAAGCGTTTTAGCTGAAAAAGAAATACGCTGTATCACAATGTTACTAATTACTGAAGGATAATATTTCAAAATGGACAGTTTCTTTTCTTTGACACCGTTTCTTTTTAAGTTTCTCTTCAAATTGCAAGGGAGAAAAAAATGTGAAATATTTATCTTATATCTTTTAGTCCTCACTGATTTCATGTCAACAGAAAACTACCTACCTGGTGTCTGAGAGTATTTGTATTTTTTATTTGTATATTTTCATACTGTCTGAAGGAACTGTTTGGATCTGGGTGTATTGAAGTGTATTTTCTAAGTGTAGATATGTAATATCTTCTCACAGTAATCACTGGGATCACACTGAACTTTGTTATCATGTTAGCTTTTGATGTAGTCTTTAATTGATGGTGAGCTCTTAAAAACCAGCGTTGTTTATTTTCCTCCCCTCGTGTACTTTGTTGATTTAACAACAAGATTGGATCAGAACAGCTTCCTGACTTACAGTTTTCACATCAGGAAGACGATGAAAGCTCGTCTGATACTGTTGTCTCTGTACTACGGTGAAAACGAAGTAGCGTCAAAGGTTTCAGTTCACAAAACACATTTTCAGTTAAACTGTTTTTTGTTTTTTTACAGGCAATTCACACCTATACTGAGGATGCACAAAGCACATCATTACTTTTGTGTTGATACAAATCTTAAATTGTCTTTTAAAGGCAGAATGAGAAGGTTTTCTCTGGCCTGTTCACACTGTTGAGTAAAATAAACGTAAAGCTAAAAACATTAAACAAAAAAAGTACAGCCATGTGGATTGAAACACGATTGTAATATTGAACAAGAATTGTAACAATAATTCCCACTATTTTATTGAGGAATTTGGTCTTGTTTCTTAAAACAAATATTCCAGGTCCGTCATATTGTACCAGTGAAAAGCTCTATGGCAGACACGGCCTTATGTTTGTAGGGGGTGAAAAAGATTGAGATGAATAAGGTTTTATCAGTCTTCACATTTTAGAAATCCTAACCATTCTGCCTTTAAAATAAATGTTTTCTGTCCGGAAATGAAGGCTTAGCAGGGACTGGCCGCTCCTCCCTCTAGAGAGAGCAGATACTGCATGTAATGCTCACTTATAGTGGCTATGGGTTATGTGTGCATGAGAAGGCCATACTGTTCCTCTCTCACCTCTTTGCCCTTTCAAACATATGCACACTTAACAAGTTTACACCACATGCACCTGCTGCAGTTTCAATCCAGTGTTAGTTAGTGCTGTGAAACACCTTTCTTTTTCTAATATACAGGTGAACAATAAGATGCATCTTAGGTTTTTAATGCTCAGAATTAGTTTTAAAATGAGTCTGTCAACATTACAAAAAGATTTGGTCCCTGAATTGTAAAAAAGAAACAGATACCCTCAGGATTCAACCTTTGTCAGTATGTGAAAGCCTCTAAAGCAGCATTTGGACCTCCAGCAGACACTGAATAAATTATCATTAGGTGTGTTTGGCTCAAGGCAAAAGCACATATAGATGGGTGATCGAGGGTCAAAGGTTTGTCCTGCTGAAAACAACGGTAAACCTAACACAGGAAAGATCTGCACCTTTGTTTATTCAGTGAGAGTAAATATCCAAATACACCCCTGATCATCTGTTCCTGTAACCTTAAACAAAATGTCAAAGTGAAGGATTTGTTTTAATCGTTATTGATTTTCCTCTCTGCTGTACCCGACACATCTTACCACTAAGTGTTCACAATCGAGCTGTTCTGTCTCTCCCAGTCCATAAACCAAGAGAGCGGAAGAAAGTCACAAACTCATGTCAAGTAGTCAAGGACTGAGGAAGTGCAAAATCATCTATTGAACTTACCCCATTTAATTGCACTGTGTTGTATAAAAATGTGCTGAATGTTTTAGTTTTAGGGATGTTTTTCTTGTAATGTATTTATGTTATACAGAACTTTCCCCCATCCACAATGCGTCATCCTTCTACCTTGAAGGACTGAAAGATTTAAAAACCTCCTGTTCAACTTTTTCCTTTTTCTAGATGCAAACATTTTGTGTTAATGATTCCTCTGATGTCCAGTCCAAAATGGAGAAAATCACAATGAATGTCCAAACTTTTATTTTCTTCATATTTTTAATTTCATTTCAGTTCCACTACACTCTTGTCCAAACTATGCATGGGAAATAAAAAAAAAAAGTTCTGAGAGACACTGACACTGTGGAGTGTGATTGTACTTCTTTCAGGTGGCTTGAGTATTTTCATGTTGACGCCTTTGCACAACATTCGTCATACACCTGAGTGGACGTCCTTGACTTTCCTTTCGGAGGATTTGATTCACAGTTGCTAACGTGTGGTGACTCATAAATGTCCTCTCTTTATAAGAAAGTTTCAAGTACACTGATTCTGTTTGATTCCATCTTTCATCAGCTTTCCTTTTTAAATAATGTGCATTAGTGTTAGTACTTGTAAGATGAAAAGCTTTCAGAGCTCAATCAGAGACCCAAGGCTGCTCCAATCAATGATAAAGTGCTCCACATTTTTTTTAATATAAATGCAGACTCTCTCTATTAGATGAAGAAAAAGCTAGATTAAACTCAAAGGAGAGATTCAAAGGGCCATCAATACACTTTAAAGCAATAAAGCCCTTGGCACGGATGGCCTCGAAGGTGAGCTGCAACAACATTCTCTATCCATATTTAAGTACGCCAACATCTGTATGACATTCAAACATTTAAAAAAGAAAAGGCGCCTCTTTTCTGTCTCCTTGTTAAATCATGATGGGAAAAAAAACTTTTTCAGTCCTGGCTAATAGACCAAGGTCAGCAAAGGCATTCAGACCAGAGTAGCTTTATGCCACACAGTACCATGCGCAGGGTGGAAAACTCAAATGATGTCATAATGCACTGCTGTGTTCCAGATTTACAAGTCTTATGATCAGGAACTCTAACAAAACATTATTATTCCTTTTCCTCAGTATGTATCAAAATATATGACGACTATAAAGGCAGAAAGTTAACATCTGGAGGGAATTTCTTTGATACCAACTGGGAGGTTGAATCAGCTGTCACTATCAAATCCCCTATATTAAAGTTATTTTAGCAAGGAAGCTTTTGAATGTGATCATTAGCTGTTGTTGAACGGTATGCAATGGATATATGGATTATGAAAAGTGTACCTTTTTATCCTGGAGATATGACTTAATCACATTTAGCTGATAAAGCAAGCATTAGTGCAATGAAAGCCATCTGTCATGTTCTAAACCTGTACAAGCTAGTTCAGGCAGTCAACTCGAGCTGCACTGATTTCACACTTGACATGCCTCATTCTCAACAATCACCTGACAACACCTCCTTCCAATTAGTGGTCTATTTAAAATGCAAGATTTCAGATTCAAGTTTGTTCAGATTCCCAGTCTCTCCCTCCGCTCTTCCATCGCGTGCTCTTAACTGCAGCAGTACTGCACTCACACTCAGCCCCACCACCACCCAGCATCCACCTGTAGGCTGCAGCTGGAGGGTTTAAGATGTCATCCACTCATTCCTCAAATTTCTGCATGTAAAATAAAACTGCGAGGAGTGATGATGTCGGAGCCTAACACAAACTATGTTCTGTTGCAATAAATATTTTAAACAATACAAACGTGAGTCGTCTGCGTTTAAGCTTCAAACCCTTAGTATGACGTCGGAGATAAAGACCATCATGATAATTCACCATGTGCTCTACTGAGGCAAAGACAACAACAGGCATTTTCCCCACTTTACCCACTGACTAGTAGAGTATCAAACTAAAGGAATCAGGGAACAATCCATTCAGGATTATTTTATGAAAACAAATTTGAGTTTGGTTTAAGGGATGACTTTGTGCATGAGGAATATGGTCAGCAAACTCCAAGGTAATCTGCAAGATAGATCATGAATCACATTGTGAGTAAAGTAGAGATTGTATTCTGATGGAGAAACTAAGATAAGCTCAATAAATTGGAAACTAAACCCTCATTATTCCTGTCAGATCTGACATTTTGATAGACCTTACATTACATCTAATCACATATAGGGTACATTCACAAAAAGTCACACTGATATTAGACTGCACCTTGTGCTTAGCTATCAGATCATTGCTTTGCTCATTGCAGAATGACTGATACTAAATTGAGCTGAGAATTGAACACCGCCTCCTGAGTTTCATTGAAGAGACCAATGCAATATCCTAAAATAAACTCCTACAGTCTCCTGAGTGGAGCAGTTCTTATGATTGTCCAGCCTTTAGCCCTGAGGTGGTTCACAGCTAAAACCGAAGTAGTCCCCAAATTGGTTTGGACAAGAAAATCTGTACAGAGAAAAACATTTTTTTTATATAATGCTTGCACAGGGATGGCAATATTTGCTTTTGAGCATAGTTAATAAAACTGGTGCAGACATGACCCTGAACATTGCACCAGCCAATGAAAAGTAACTTTTTCATTAAGTTGAGGTTAATTAAAATGTTTTCATGTTATACTGCTCTAATGCCATGTATTGCGTTTTTGTGATTTTGCATTTTTTTAATTACAATTTCAATGCACACGTGGTTTCACTGTTTAAAGTCATGTTTGACTGTCTGTTAACTTCTATTTTAAACACTGAGGATTCATGGAGTTCTAGTGACAAATGATAAACGCACTATGCCTCTTACAGAGATTTCTAAAAAAGGCCTCCACAAAAAGAGGAGCATGGGTTCTATATCCTAAAACGGCCAAGCTTTATCGAAGGTTGCTGGAAACAGTAACTGCTTGAGTAATATCTTGTCTCCTGCAGTAGCAGAATGAAATGCAGAATTTGACTGCACAAATGCAGCTAGCGTAGACGACACAAACAACATTTAACCTCAGATAGTGAGTCTGAAGTTTTCATGGGAGAAATAGAACAACAAACACTGAACTTCAGATGCAAAGTCATTTGTGACAGCTGCTGTGAATAGGAGGTACACATTTCCAGAGTCATTTTTTGTGGCTCTGGTCATGGAGGAGCCTTGTTAGGTTAAGTGGTCAATACGAGTCAAGCAAACAGTTTGAATCTGCTGTATCTGTGCAGCTGTACATGTCTAAAGTGCTGCAGAGCCTGCTCTCATGAGTCTTCTGCTTTAATGCTTTGTTAGCAGCATGGAAACCTGCGTGTCTCCCACTTCACCTATAATTTTAAGACTAATCTGTGACATGTGTAAGCCATCTACCTGCTGACAGCTGGAGTTCTGTAACATATCAGCGAGACAGTGAAAGCAACCACTTTACCACCTCCAGAGAATCCAAGCTCTATGAATTACCAAACTGCAAACAAGGTCAGCAGGTTCTGTCACAAAATGCCACAGGCTGGATCTTAACATAACCAACTTGGACTAAAATGCTTGGGGAAACTGGAGGAGCGGAAAAAGCCACAGCAATCCATGCCAATTACGTTATGATTCTTTTTTCACACGGCAGTTGTTTGCTTTAATGAGAGAGAGAAAAAAAAACAGGGTACGAGCACAGGTCAACGCGCGTGTATTTGTGTGTTTTTCTGCTCAATGCCGGTGGTCTTCAAAGAGCAGATCTTCAAGGCCTTCGCAGTATTTTCATGCACACTGTGGCCTTTTCAATCTCTATTTCATCTTTCCAACCGGCAAGCAGTTATCTGCGCCGACTCACAGAACACCCTGTTCTCTGCAGTACAGTGTGTCTCTCCTGCGGAGGAATAAAAAAGGTATTAGGGGAAAGGAACATGAGGTCAGGAGAAGCCACAGTGAAAGATTAATGCTTTAAACTGTAACTACAGATCAAACGGCAGAGAAAACAAGGAACACGTACTAATACACACGCACACACACGCACACACACACACGCACACACACACACACACACGCACACAGAGCACTAGACAATACACTGTCATAGAATTTGGCTGATGACTTGATGACAAACGTGGTCAAGTGTGACAGAAAGGACTGTGAGCCAATACCAGCTGTCCTCAAGAGCAGCGAGGTGTGACTGGCTGGTGAGGGATCTGGGGCCTGTACTACGAAGTGAGATTAACACACCCAGGGTATTTTGGGGTTATCTGGCTACACTAACCCTAACATAAGAGACCGTGATTAACAGTCATACGAAGTTGGTTATCAACCTGATAAGTTACCCTCGAGTTTCCAAGAGCGCGTTCACATAAAAAGGGCGGTGTTAGCTTCATATAACCTATTGCAAGCATAACTGCGTCTCCCGTCAGCAGACCGTCATATCTAACAAACTCTGAACAAACTATTAATAATATAAAGACGTTCTAAACAAACAGGCTCACAGAGACTAAAGTGACACAGCTGCGGGAATAAATGCAGGGAGGACAATTGGCAGATAAAAGAAAAATCGGCAAGTATTAATGTCCAAACTACGGCTTATTAAAAACATTTTTTCATTTGTCATCATTAGTTCACCTTGTGGATAAAGGCGTCTGCTAAGTGAATTGTGACATTGTAACATTGTAACTCGGACAACAAAATGGTTTTAATGTGAAGATTAGCGGCATTAATTTGGCATCCATGTAAACAGTGAAGTTGAAATCCCTAATCAGAATGATTTAAGGAATGATGTGGGTTAAAGATATTTTACACATGTAAATAAAGCTACTGTTGTTATAAAGCTACAGTCTCTTCCAGCTGAGGTATTTACATTGAGCACTTTTCTTAATGGTCCATTAAAACACAGAAAATGAGATTGAGTGACAGATCACCTGCCTGACATTCTTGCGTAATTCTAAAATTAAAGGCTGTATTGTGTGTAACTCTTTTGGCTCTTTATTTTCTCATGTCCTTTGAAGTACATGTAAGTGGTCTGTGGTCTTAAAAGGCAAATGAGGCTCATCTATTAGCAGACTATACAGCAGAATAAGCAAAACATAATGAACACCAACACAGCTCATACTGCAGCTCTTTCAGTCAATCCCTACTGCGCAGACTGCTTGCAAAATCGTAATTATTCAGCACCCATCACAGGTGTCACAGGAATATTCTGGCTTCATCCTGTTCAATGCGAGGAGGCTGAGGCATGCGGTCCATTTGTATATACAGTCTATGAATGATACAGACGTCAGTCTGCAGTAAGGTTTATTAACTTCATTATTAGACTACATAACTGTAACATCAGGTTTTTCAATCAAATAATGTCATCACATCTCATCAACATATCTGTACACATTCACCTGCTCCCTCTGTCTTACTTGTCCATGAGTACTCCCTCTATCCCTCTCACTTCCTTTTTTTTCCCATTGATGGTTTTTATTATGAAATGATTTGAAAATAGAGTCTATTTGAATATAGAGTAGGTAAGCCTCATCAGATCCCATGTGGACACTGGGAATGAAATCTACTGCCAGACGTGAACAGAGGTGCTCAGAGCTGTCTACTTGTAATTCAACCAGGATGCATGGTAACACCTGATGGAAACAGGAAGGAGACACTGACACAACTAACAATTAACACCCTACACAGTAATGGATGGATTGGGGGTTGTGGATATCAGATAATGAAATGACATTAGTCTCACAGCATTGTGTCAAATATTTGGCTGAATGGAAGATAACTGGAAGGTAATTTTGGGAAACTTTCAACCTTAATTAAAAACTGATAATGGGTGGTACAGTAAGGGGCATACACTCTGAGACACATGCTGGTTCTGTTCTGATTTACAACAGACTGTCTGAAGAAAGAAACCTTTATTATTTCACTTGGATGTCTAGAGAAATTAAACAACAATTCAATGAAAACACATCTAGGGCGGACAGCTGAAAGAAAACATGGTGGGCTACATACTGCATGGTGACATGAGTGATGTGGGTTTTTTCATTCTCCTGGGAAAGCTTGATTTCTGTCAGACACAGCTTTGTCTGAGAGAAGAGAGGATTCTTTCTGGACTGCACCATTCAGACTTTCTGACTGTTTACTTTGTGTCTGGCTGTAACGATCACACTTTTCATCTTGTTCTCAGTTTGAATGACCACTGTGAAGTCACATGTCAAGGACTTATAGAAGAATCCCTACAAAGGAGTGTTGACATTGTATTAAGAAAGGTTTACAGATCCTTCATAAGCCCCATTTGCACCATGCAGTTTAGTTCAGTTCAGTACTGTAGCATTTATTGGCGTTTCCACAGTCAAAACTTTGGAAATATTACCAAAATAACCAATTTGTACCATCCTACTTTTTTGCTACCCTTTTGTTGGGATGCCAAATGTACTGATCCGACCCTCAAAGGTGGACCTAGACACACTGCAGTCTGTTGATTGGTTTAAAGAATCGTCACTTCCCTTGTGGACCAATATTGACGGTCACTGCTATGTTTCTTCACCTACATAAATAGCAATAAATTATGAGTTGAACCACAAGATGTAGTTTTAACATCTTTTACAGTTTGAGTGTATATTTAATCACACAGGTATCACTCTGCTAAGATGCACTTAAAGTTATCCCTAAGGTATACTGACACGTATCATTAACAGAAAGTAGTCCCACTTGCCTATTTAAAATGTGATTATTATTTCTAAATAATTCATGAACATGGTGTATTCTTTTTCCAAATACATTAGAGTCACATACAATTACATTGATTTATTTACAGGACGTGAGTTCTGTTTTTTTCTTCTGTCAACACATTTATAATATTCAGTTAATGTTTTTGTGTATTTGGTGTAATGAGGTAACTCTATGCAATCACCATTTTTTTTTTTTTTCAATGTGAGCATTTACTTGTATTCATTATACTCGTTTAAATAAACAATGTATCTGTTTGTGAGGGCACTCTTCTCTAGGTTGGTGTCGGAATCAACTCAGTGCAGAGGCAGGTGTGTTTGTGAATGATTGGCCTTGATTAAGTCCAGGTGTGGGTTGTTAATATACTCTTGAGACTCCAGTGCTCTGTGCTGACTCATTACCTCACCTTCAGAGACAATGGGCCTCATTCACAGTGCATACGCACAAATCTGTTCATAAACCGTTCGTACAAATGTTTTCCCCACAATTCCTCACATATTCAGACTTCATTCAATATATTGAAAGTTTCATTCAATATTTTCAGACAGTCATTCAAAATATTAAAAGTTTTATTCCATATATTAATTTCCTAAATGGCTTGCCATAGTTACCAAAACCAGCTGATTAATGGGAGCCTATTTAAGGGCATGTGGGTGCCTTCAGAATCAGAAGAGTACGCATCAGACCGTCAAATCATGTTGGAAGAGTCGGTGTAAAGAACGATTTATCAGCTGATTCTGACTGCCAGTGCATGTACAGAATTGCATTACGGCATCTATGCCCCCAGGCACACCTTTTGGGAACCTCTCTTGCAACTTTCCACGTATCTTCACCTCAGCGCTCTCGTCCTGTAACAGCAATCGGATGTCCTTATATGGATAGATGGGGGCGTGGTAGTATGGTGATGGCAGGATGTGGGCACGCTCCTGTCGATTTAGAATGATTCTGATTCACTAACATACGGAAGGTGGTGAGAACAAAGTGGCTGGTACGCACGTGTCATTAATCAGACTGTGATTTTGCGTATGCACTTATTTTATACTCAGTAAGAACATTTCTTCACATACATCAATGAATGAGGCCCAATGAGATGTTCTCCCAGTGTTGTTCAGCCAGATGGCGTTGCTTAAAACACTGAATATTCCCTTTGCGAATGCGCAGTTCGAGTATGTATATCAATAATGTCACTTGTGACCCCTGGATGACCCGACAGAGGCTATATCTTCTGGTGTCATCCAGGGTTCTGTTACTATTTTTCTTCTCGCGTGCAGTTTGCATCAACTTTCATCACGAGCCGAAGCTAAAGCATTAACTTTAACCATGACATCTTTCAAGGTATTGTCGCTAGAAGCCTTGTGACCATGCGGTCGGAGCAGCGAAGTTTCGCCCTCCAAGGGCTGTGACGAAGGGTACGTAACTCATTTGATTTCATTTTCCTGGACATTAGTTAATGTTACTTTGTATCAAGTTAGTGGCTGTATTTCGCCAAAGCTAACTAGTCAACGTTAAGTTACAGGTGTTTGTCACCCTTTACTGTGAAGGCAGCGTTTGCGCTTCCCGCTCTCTGTACTGGATTTTATTTTGTTTATTTTAAAACTATTTTAAAGAAGAATGCGATCGCTCGTTTTACTGAGTCAAACCTCTGCTGGTGTAGGCGGCGTGCCCCCCGCTTACAGTACTATTTATCAGCCAGCTGTGGCGTCTGCGCTGAGCTAATTGGTAATTTAATGGTTTTATGTTTCATTGTCTCAACCTCTGCTAGTGTAGGTGGCGTACGCGCCCTCTTCTCCCAACAAACGGTGCTAACTAAAACAGGTTGGTGAGCGGCAGCTAACTGGTCCTCTGTGTACATTATTGACTCTCAACCCTCTGCTGGTGAAGGCAGCGTTCATGCTACTTCTCCCAGCTTACGGTGTTATGTTTAGTTGCCCGTAGCATCCCCGCTTAATGGGAGTTTGTGTTTGGAGAATATGGACTCGAACCTTTGCTGGTGTAGGCCGCGCCCCTTTGCCTCAGCAGGAGTGCATTAAGGAATTATTGTGCTGCCTGTGGGGCTTCTCTTGAGCCCAATGATGGCCATGACCTCATTGCAGTCCTGATGACCTGAGGGAGAGTCTTTCTGAGAGCCCGTGTATGAACTGCAGCTGCATGCCTCGAGCATTGAGGGCTGCTAGATTGGCGCAGGTTGGACCCTCAGTGGGCAAGGGTGACCTCCCTGCATCAGGCCAGTTGCATCCAGCCCAACCTAGGAGTTAAAAAAAAAAAAAACCCACTGCTGCAGCTGCCCCCTTCAGGAAGAAGGCAAAATAAGAACGCAAGCTTTCTTCGGAAGTGGATCAACTATCAGCTGAGCTGGCCGAGATGAGGTCTCGTCATTCTGATGCTCCAAGCTCGGAAGTTAATAGGAAGTCCATCCACAGCATTAATGAGCAGGTAGATTGACTTGTCACAAAATGTCAAAGGCTGCATCTAAATATTGCAACTAACATATCTCCCTCTCTGCACTGTCAGGATAATAAGTGATGCTGCATATTTAATTGCCAATTTGGAGGCAAAGTGACCAGGGTCCGTGCATGATTTAAGGATATATCAAGAGTCTACCTTGAGCAACAAACTGGAACAAGGTAAGTAGTGTTAAGCTTTGTGCAATTTAATTAATTTGTCTCCCTCCTTTTAAAGACTCACAGTATCCATTATATTTTTTAAGAGAGTTTGATGGCCTTCTGCTTGGTGACAGATGGTACCCATGCCAGAGGACTCTGATGAACCCCTGACCCAGAGCCAGGCCCCCAACAACATTTTAATGTCCCCCATTGTAAAACAAGGGCTCAGGTTGAAATGACAATAGGCCTGTTGAAAGCCAGTTTTTCAGTGCCTATGCCACCTCAGGGTAACCCCTGACAGGGCCTGTGACATTATCAAGGCATCAAAATGGTCATCTTTATTTCCTGCCAATAACAAAGCAAACAGTTATTTCTGTTGTATTTTTCCAGTACTTAAAACAATTCACCTGTGGCAATGAACCCACCGCTAACTTGTGTTGAAGTATTTCAATTTCCACATCAGTCTTCTGTATCTGGCGGTCCAAGAACAGCATTTTTTTGTCTGATCTTTTTTTTATGATATTCAGCCTGTACAATTCCTTTTCTGGGAATTAAAAGTATGACATTAAATCTCACAGTTCTACATGTAGAATAAACCTTTGACCTTTACTGAACATCTTACCGTGTTCATTTCTTGCTGTGGAATTTGAGGGACCCTCGTCATGCTGCCCAGCCATGCTCTGTTAAAAAGGATAAGAATGTCCGTTCACTCTTCAATGTAAGTTTCATATCACATTATATTTTACAAAAACATATAAGTAATGGAATGGGGAAATAACTAGCCTATCAGTAACATAATATTAAGATGCTACCTCTGTAGGCCTCTCTGGATCCCTCTCTGTCGCAGCAGATAATGTCTCCTCATCGTCCTCTTCATCCTGTTAAGATGAGTTATGTTTCAATAAACTCATTGCACCGTACGTGTAGTGCGGTAGAGCATACTCTACATTTCTTACATCTTATGAATCCACCTGTGTCCTGTGGGTTTACTGGCACAGATGAGATCCCTCCAGAAATTCCCTCTGCCACCGGCCTTCCTGTGTTCAGTCCTCTGCCTTTCTTTCTGTTAGCTGAGTAGAAAATCAAATTTGAGATTTTTAGGCCTAATAAATAAACTAAACATTATACAGACATTTATGTGTGTGAAAGCATTATGATGGGGAAAATGATAAAGTACATTAAAATATCTACAGAATGGCATTATATGTCGAATATGTTTAAAAAGTAGGCTAAGGTACCACCATGAGCCTCCTGTTTGAACGATGATCTTGTACTTCATTTTCAGCTGCTTCCAATTACGTTTTTCTCCACTCGGATTGCACCTAAATGTAATACATTTTAGCTTCAACACCATTATTCCACCAGTTTAATCTGATATAATATTATTACCGTGGTTAAATATTAAATGAAAAACTCACGCATTGATATTTTCTCCCAGTCCACTTCTCTCTCCTTTGCTGCTGCTGTAGTGTTGCTTTGTCTTCTAAGAACATGCTCACGATCACAGTATGACTGCATCAGAATTTCTAGCTTGAGCGAAGTGAAATATGATGAGCGGTTTTTTTCAGCTGTTGCCATGGTGAATTTTAGTATCGAGGCTCCATTAATGTTGTTGTTTTTTTATAGTCATGGTGCACGTGCTGAACACTGAGTGACCTAACTTGGAGTTGATTAAACAAACTCATATCAGCTGGTGTGGAACCCAAAACTCAGAGTTTCCCACCTTGAGGGTAAATGAACTCAGGGTTAGACGAGAGTTTGTTGATCTGTCTTTCTGAAACAGGCCTGATGTGCTGCACCTGTGGGCTGACTACAAAAGCCTGAGTCAAGCTCATCATCATGCCAAGTCATCTTCATGTTACAACAGTGCAATCATAGTTGGGTCAGCTTTAGTTTAGTTTATTGGGATCATTGATACTGTGCATGACAACATTGTGCACCAGCAGACCTTTTCAGAAGGACTTTAAGTGAAAGTGTTTCCTCCTTTCATTTATCTACATCATGATTCAGTGTTCTGGAAACTGTTTTTTTTTTTTTTTTAAAGTAAAAAAGAAGTACAAATGTACTTAACAATTCAAACAGAATATATCAGTTTCACGATCATGAAACACTCAACTGCTCATGATGATGATGATGTTTGCAAAAGTTTATAGCCCTCCTACACAACTTTGAATCCCCACATCTACAGATCTTTTAACACAACGCCTGAAGCATGATCCACTTTTTATTTGCCCTTTAGAATGTTAATATATGTTCAGCATTAGCTAAGTATTTTCTGGATATTTCACAAATTTCTAAAAATGATTTTCAATGGCCCTGTTGAACTCAACAACTCAAACAGATACACATATTCCCATGCACAGTGAAGAGATTTCTGTTGTTCTCTTTCTGATTTCTGTTGTAAGTGGTCTCTAAATGATCGATCAGTATGTGCTTTACACATTGATTACTTAAAGGTCATAAGTTATCCTGTGACTTTTCAATTTAGTAAATGGTCTTTGCAATTTTCGTTTATCTGATCCAGGGATTTTGTGCCAAGCCTCAGGTAAATGGATAGAATAAACAGTAGTAGCACTATTTAATTAAAAAAAGATACATAGGCCTGCATACACCAATTCTCCATCTTTCTTAAATTGCATTTGGGTGTCTGTACAGTGTGAGCAGTTAAATGTGTGTGAAGTGGCTGCAGTGGTGGATTTAAGGCAGCGTGCAGTAATAATCCCTCTTCGTAGGAGGCTATCAGAGGTCCTGATGACTCCAAATGAAAATGACTGAATGCCTCCCCACTATTCCCCCGTACAGAACTTAATGAAAATGGATTTTTATCTGAGTGTCTCTCTTTCCCTGCTCTTTTCTCTCCTCTCCTGAGGTACACTTAACAAGGCTGATTAGAGCTGCAGAGAGTGTGGACAGGTTTAGGATATGGCCTGCCTACTGTTCAGGAAGACAACTGTAGATAGGAGATATGAGACATGATTGTTTCCTGATCAATTTATCTTCTGTAGGAGAATGCAGAATGAAATGGGGGGGGGGGGGGGGGGAATCAGGCCCTCTATCCTTTTCAGATATGGTGTATGAATGAAAAGTTCATTTTAATAAGTTTCTATCAAACAAACTGTGCACTCAGATACACTTCCATATTTGATTAGCGAGCCGGACTCGGACTCAATGTGAAGGTGTCGTTTTTTTTCCTCAGGGCTGAGACGAAACTTTTGCTTCAAATCTAATCAAATCCTGAAAGTGCAACATCATAAACAGTATTACCTGAAGGAGACAGAGAAAGAGTAGAGGGTGTGCCCTCGTCTAAATGGCATAAAGCATGGTAAGTGTGTTTATAGAGCACCATAAAGGAAGACATGAAAATACAAAATATTTTCAAACACAAGGTAAAAAGAAATATGATATTAAGAAAATAAGAAATTAAAAATACAAAATATATTAAAATGTCCTCAAATTGAAAAAATGTTAAAGTTTGCTCTGCCCACCTTACAGTATAGTGCTCTTCTGTCACAGACTTGTCTCACTTAAATCGAAATGGGTTCTTCCTCAGCTCTCTTTTTAAAACCTGGCACCCTCAGGTGTCATCCAATCAGGACGCAGCACCAGCTTCCCTCCACTCAGAGGCCGGCGCGCACCATCCGGGTTTCACCAATCAGGGCTGGGCACCTGAGACACAGCACAAAGACAGACACACAAACCAAACACAGAACGCAAAGCATACCCAAAAAACACACTGATAGCAGAGGTTGCTATGTAAGGTTACCATCAACTAATGCCAGTCATACACATTTCCATGCTGCTGACAAAGCAGTGGGAGAAGCTTGGGGTTAGGTGTCTTGCCCGGGGACACTTTGGACAATTTGCTGCAGAAGCTGGGGATAGAAAAAACAGACCTTCCGGTTGGTTGAGGGACATCCAATTCTACCACTGAGCCACAGACCCCCCCCCCCATCCTAACTTGCTTACTTAGTTATTTCTAGAATTTAAAAAAATATATATATATATTTTGCCTGTTATCTTCTTTTGAGCATTTGTTTTTTCTTACAAGGCATGAGCCATTAAGAACCTGCTCTGTGCACCGACCAGTGTCATAGTGCTCTGAAGTCCCCGACTACAACCTTACCTTCCCAACAGACACCGATTCACCTGCTGGTCTTGTTTGAATTGAAATGGTTTCAGGATAACAAACACGGCTTAGTATACTTTGTCTTGGCAAGTTGAGCCAACCATAGACGGATATAATCAGTGGTGTCAGGATCAATGAAGTGAACATTAGCCACAGATGAGGTGCAGATGTAGGGTGAGACAACTATAATTAGGTATTTTAAGTAAACTATAGGCTATTCCTTAATATTCCTTTGCAGTTCCGAGGTAATTGCATCAGTGTGAATGTGCAGCTCAGGCTGAGCAAACATATTGATTTATTTTTTGCAACTGCAGACAGACAGTAATATTATTAACGCAATGTTTCAGGATTCAGTGTTAATAGGACAATCGGTGGTGGATTTAGTCATCTGGGGGGCCCCAAGACAAAAAGTCATTCAAAGGCCCTCTTTATTTGTTTTGGCTAATGCAGGGGTTGTCAACTGGTGGGTCGGGACCCAAAAGTGGTGAATGTTTGCCTGGTTCTGTTCCTTTGATAAATCACATGTTTTACCTTCTGAGATCCAAACTACACCATTTTTAATTAAACAATCTGATTTGTTTAAAAATGTAAAGTTGGTGGTGGGTCCTGAGGTTGAAAACATCTGATCTAATGTATTGTTAAACTTGTCAACATTTACTTTGGGTTTGTTGCAGGTTGCAGGAGGTTGATTGTAGTCCTCATGTGTTCTATCTTGTGTAACAGAGGATAACACAAGAGAAAACAAGAGGTCAATTATGGAGACACAGAAGTAATAACCATACCATATTATTAAAACTGTTAACCCTTTCTCTGCGTTACTCCCTCTGTATTTTTCTTCACCCTCTTCGTCTCTGTATCTCTCTTCATCTCCTCTATCTCTGTAATCTCCATGTACACGGGGGTCTGGATTTTTAGCATGAAAAGTGTTCTAGTCTCACCTGTACTGACAGCAGGCAGAATATTATCTGCACTAATGACCAGCTCCCATTGACGATATTCTGACGACAGAAGTGTAGCTATAACGGTCTGTTCTCAATTAGAAAAATGTACACTTAAACAACAAATCTGCTCGACTCTGTCACCTGAAATGCATCAGAAATTATTACCGGTAATTAGGCCTCCATTGGAAAAAAAACAAGCATTTTAAAAGTAATTTTCTTTGCCTAAGTGAGGACAGACCTGACAAGGCTTGACTTTATATTCCTTACAAAACCTGCACAATGATATTGTTATTTCTGTTAAATTCATTCCTGTTAATTGCAAGTAAATCACAAGAAAATTGGTTTCTTTTTCGGGCTCATCCAACTGGTCATCTCCTTTGTCTCTGGTTGTTTCTCTATTTGACCATCTATGCTTGCAGGAATCCGTTGTGTTAACAATATTTCTGGACTTCCTAACAGGAGCAGAATCACACCATAGTGCAGCAGTAAAAAGTCTTGTGACCTTTGGCAATTTTCAAACCTTTAGCAAAATTTTGGGAACTTATCTTTTGTGGCTAACCAAGACCCCAAGATAAAATGGCAGACAATCATTAGAAATTAGAGGATAAATAATAAGTAAGCAACAACAGTGGAAACCAGTCCTCTGTGTTAGCCCTACAGGTTGTATTACATGGATATGAGCTGTCAACACCTCATTTGAGATGCTAATGCTCTGACACACTAATGACTCCTCGGCTGCACCCAATTGTTATTCATGAAGCATCCACGTTTAGAATCAATTATATTTGGTGAGAAGGACATCAGAACTGATAAAGTGCCAAAGTGACATCTTGTCATGTTATGATATAAAAACATCGAGCTGTATGTTGAAGTAGGATTGTTCTACCATAATGGAATCATTTCAGCATGCTTTCAATCTTCATTGCAATTAAAGAAAAACGTTTGCCAAACTGTTTAAGACGTGTGACTTGCTACTAATAGTAAAGCTGCCTCTAACTGGAGACAGATGGACGTTCTGCAACTGAGAAGGAACATGGCAGTCTGTGCCCATCTAAGAAATCCTGAATCTGATCTTAGCTAACACTTAATCAAATTGGACTGGTCATCCTCAGTGCTAAAAGCCGCTGTAGGCAGCTGTACTTAGAGAGGTTTGTGAAGATCACAAAGCTGTTTGTGCCTCCAGGTGATGTTATGAACCCATGTATGTCAGCTTGTAGTTTTCCAGTGTGTTTCAAACAGGAACACTCTGAATGTGTTTAACTAAACAAGAACACAATGGAATAAATGGCATGAAAATGCATGAATCAGATTTGAAGGGAGGAACACTCAGAGCATGGACTAAAAGAAAAATCATGTGAGGGGCTTAACTGTCACGTTAGTCTCTTAATATTGAGGGGGTTTGTCTTTTGGATTAAATTTGGATGATTAAACAAAACCATTGTTCTTAGACCAAAAAGCAAGCTAAGGAACTACACTTGTTTCAACATAGTTCACAGCAGCAGTCAAAGACAAGAGTTTGATCTACAGTAATTGACCAAAAGGTGTGCAACATATATTTGATATAATAAAACCAGAGAAGCAGCTTGTCTGTGCAGCTGAAAGCTGAAAGGAGACAAATCATTATGAAGGAGAGTGAAGCAGACCCCAGACTCTCTCAGCAAAACACTGCTGATGCTCAGCACTGGAAGTGTACTCCCACACACTCTCCACTCCATTCCAATATATCAGCTGAGTCCACTCAGTCAGTTATGGCCAGGAGTGGGAATAAAAAAGGGGCAAAACAATCAAATAAAAGTCATAAGTCATCTGCAACTACACCGCTGCGTTGTTCCCACTTGCTCCCTCCTCGAAATGGAACACTAAATACCTTTTATGTATGTGGGCCCCTCAGCAATAAAACATAGAACCTGCTTGCTCAACATTATTAGGACTTTATTTAGAGCTTACATTTTCAATATGTGAAGAGTAAGAGTACATAGTCAATATAAGCTATGCACATACAGAATAACAACCTCAGATGCAAGCATGTGAATGGGATCATATTTTAGCTGAGGGGTTCTGCACGGTACAAATGAGCAGATACGTGCATTGGCTTTCCTACCTTTAACACATTTCAAATGACCTTAGTGACTGCCATGATCAAATGAAATATCATAGCCTCTTTAACATCTTCATGAAGTTTACAATGAGAGATACGTCTATCAAATAAGATCAGCATTCCCCCGTTTATCTGCTAAGGCACAAACACTGCGCATACAAAACAAAATGTTCAGGTCTGTGGCAATTTTCAAAATCACTGGGCATACAAGCCAGACCGTTCAAGTGTGTGTTCTTTTCACAAACACAACAAATGTTTAAATGCATTTTTATAGCACGCTTTCAGAATAGAACAAACCTTATATTCTCCTCTAGTACTGCCAAATGTCTCCCCAAGATACGCTGACTCACAGTCGATGCTTTGCACTTTACCGGACATGGCTGTTAGTACAATTAACCAAAGCAGTCCATGTTGTTTGTTTCATATTTTATAAAAATATCACCAAATGGCACCTACAACACAGACAAGGCCAAGAGGTCCAATTCAGTATGAAGTGAGAAAACACATTCACCATTAAGTCAAAAAGCCTATGAGTGCCTTAACACCTCTGACACATTTGCTTTGTTCAGATTAATATCATGAAATTGTACATTATTGCATTTTTTTCCTTGGGTCTTTTGTGTTCACACTGCAATATTGTTAATATACAGTATGTCCAAACAACCTGATCAAAGGGGGCAATGTCCCCTGTTTCACAACAATTTCATACGATCCCTGAAGGCAAGCCTCAGATTATGCATCACTTAAGCCTTTATAAAATTATAAAAGTGTTCATGAACAGGGATAAGGGACAAAAACTTGTTTTCGTATTAGGCTCAAAAGGTTTTTAATTCTGCTGTATTCTGCTTTAACAAAGGGCTCTTTTCACTCACTATTTGAGCCAGCCTCAAGAGGCCATTTAAGGAACTGCAGTTTCAAGCACTTCCATGTTGGTTGCTTTTTTCAGCCCTGGAGGATTCTCACTGGTCTTAATCCCTCAACACATGTTGGTTTATTAAAAATAAACTATTGCTTGTACTTTTTCAGCTGTGACTATATACTTGAAGCACTGAAGAAGAAAACACTGTCAACAGTCCAAGATGTTTGGCTGAAACATGGTGGCCCTTTTCCCTTTTGTACCAAGTCAACTTTGATGCAGGCTACCTATTCTCACTCTGAAGGCTTTGACTTTTATATTCCAGCAGGTTTATTATTTCATTTTAATGTGGTTTTTTTCTTCTTCTCTTTTTTCTTTACCATGTGTTCCCAGCTTTATGAGAGTGCTTTTATCTGTCTGCACTAAACAAATGGATGTCGGTGTCCATTATGCCAGGTGAACAAAGACATGCAAAAAAAACAAAAAACGAATATATTTTAGACAATAAGAGGTAGAAAAGAACGTGATGCAATGACTAGAGTCATTATTATGTGGTGGTGTAAAAGTTATTGTGCAGCACTTTACTTAAAAGACTCCTGCTATCAAATATTTTCAGGGATTTCATTATTTTCATCTTTTGCTGCCTGCTGTCTGTCATTCTTTTAAACTCACACACACACACACACACGGTTCTTCTTCATTAACGTCATCTCATTTAATTGTTTTAGCATGAATGGTTTTGTTTTTCTCAGTTTTCTCCTTCATGGACTTGTCACCGTGTTTTATCAGATCGTACTTCGCAGCGTTGTTTCGATCAGCAAGTCAATCAAAGGATCTAACTGTTCGAGACCCACGCACTCCACAAGTTAGTCACCGCCACCCACCAGGTCTGACTAATAGAGACTCCTTCTCAGCTTTTCACTTCAGATCCTTACACCAAACCAGCAGCAGAAACAAGAATAACATCAAACAGGACCGAGGTCATGTATCTGTCACTCAATTAAGTTTAGATGGCTCACGTTAGAGAGGAGAAATGAGCTTACTATCTCATCGAAGGTTCAACTGAAAGGCACTGGAACCCCAAAACCACCCTGGATGTCTGCATCCTCAGCAGACGATATGTGTTGATGCTGTATACTAACATTAAATCAGCTGTGAGGAACTTTTATTTTGTATTGGCAGCTCCAGTGAACAAAAGCAGTACGTCTAGAATTAAAACATCATGATCTGACTTAGTGTCATGTATTTGTCTATGAAGCTTTTATATGCTCTCTTTTTGAACCAGATTCTGCAGTATAAACAGCAGGGAGGTTAAGGTGTCAATGTAAAATTAAGAACTCTAATATGAAGACAAGAGTCAAGTTTCGTTTGAGTATTTTTGTTGCACCATTAGACCACCTCCAAGAGAATCGGTTGCTTGGTAATACTTGATAGAGGTGAAGTTATCCTAGTTTAACAGCAAGGTAGAGCTGTACAGAAAAAACAGCATGAATGTTAGGTTAAATTCACATTTTTTACTGTAATTTCAACTATGATCAGTCCCACAGTTATTCTTAAAGATGTCATACATTTACAGTTTTTTCCAATTGCTAACACACTAAAATGACATGCATAGCACAATTATTTAAACTGACACACAGAGAGCAAAACCTCTTCTCAAGTCTCCAAAAGTCTACACATTTTCTGCTTTACACACATTTTGCAATTCAAAATGGCACTTTTTAAATGCACTGAACACGGTTCTCTGCACAAGACACAACAATCTGACATAAAGTCACATGTTTGCCATCTCAAAACACTGCCATTCAAAATGACACTACATGAGTTAATTGGCCAATGTGCCACCTGGCCAAACACCTCAATGGTTAATTGTTATCACTTCAATCAGGAAGTAAGCACTGTGAAAAGACAACAAGTGAGCACCTTTTTTTTTTTACAACAACAATGGAAGACCTTAAAGAGGGAGGGTGAGAAGGAGAGGGGGAGGAAGAGTGATATGTAGGGGTAGAGCTGGTAGAGGAGTTCATGGCCAAAGAAGAAAACAACTTCAAATGAAATCATAGCAACCTTAGTTGATCATGTCATCAACCATGGGCTGACAATGTGAGAGGCTGGACAGAGAGTGCAGCCCAACTTGAGCCGTTTTACTGTACTGGTATATGTTGCACTGACTTGTTTGGTGAAAAATGAAAAAATAAATGTTTGAACAGCATGTGTGTGTATCTGCAAATATTTCTGTGCATGTGAACAATCTGAAGAATTTTCTACAATTCAAACTATTTTAGTATTGTGGCAAAGTATAGTAAAGACGAGAGTGCTTTTCATTATGCCCGACAGTGTGTGGTTGGTTAGACAAAAATCTGGTAATATGAATGAAGTGTGTGCCATTTGGTGCAAACGTTTGATCTTGATAATGCTATTTTTGGTTGCAGTGCTTCATTTTGCAGGATATATGAGGTATTTTCCAGTTTGGGTGTGTGGTTTTGTGAATTGTGTTAAGTATTTTTATAAAAACCAGCCTAGTTCGCATAATTGTGTTTTAACAATTGGAAAAAACTGTAAGAACGCAGCTGAGCTTTTATTTTTTTTGTCGCTACAAAAAAGGGCTAAAAAGAAAAAGGTTTGGAACCACCATGACACAGTCCCTTTTCTGTGTTCTCATATAGCAAAGCCCTACCGGTGCACCTGACCACACCTCATTATCAGACCAACACACTCATTTGCGCCAATGTGGGCGCAATTAATTTGCTCTTTTACACAATGTGAGCGCTGGGCGTGAAATTGACCACTGTGTCCATTAAGAATAGTAACACGTGCACTGAAAGAGCTGCTTCACTTTGTCCTGGGTGTGACATACGACCCAGAGGTGCAAGTATTAGAACTGGGGCTTTAAATCTATAGGTAAAATCTCCTATATGTAAACTATATGTTCAAGACAACACCTTACTGTAATTGTGAATTCAAAACATGCTTTTCTTATCAAACTCACAGTTAGATGGTCCTCCACTCGACTGCTGATCCACAGCCACAAGACAGCAATAGATTACCTCTAGTGCCAGGTTCAGACTACATAATTCTTAGAAATTAAATGGCAGTTGAGCATACATTTTTTTTTGTGTTTCTCAGTGAAGGAATCACTCTGGAAGACAACCAGAGCAGCCTTGTCTCGTCTAGTTTGCCAACTCCTATGATGTGTTGTTCAACATGAGCGCAGAGCACTTGTCCACCCACAACAGTAAACATGATGAGATGAAAGATTAATCATTTTGTTGCTGATGTGAAGGGAAACTGTCAACTCCTCATGCTTTTTTTCTCTCACAGCTTGGACATGATCCTACCCCCTAAAACATAAATATACAACTTATTTGCAGTATCATTCCTGAAGGAAACATAATGCAAAATTAATTATTTATTTTTTTAACACAATGAAAACATGTTCTGATTAACATATTCTGCAAGGTGCAAACATGTATTTTTGTGTGGGTTTGGGGGGTCCATCCATCCCATCCATTTTCTTCCGCTTGTCCGAGGTCGGATCGCGGTGGCAGCAGGCGCAGTCAGTCAACCCAGACTTCCCTCTCCCCGGCAACACTTTCCAGCTCCTGGGGGATTCCGAGGCGTTCCCAGACTAGACAGGATTTATAATCCCTCCAGCCTATTCTGGGTCTGACCCGGGGTCTCCTCCTAGTTGGGCATGCCTGGAAAACCTCTAAAGGGAGGCGTCCAGGAGGCATCCTTAACAGATGCCCAAACCACCTCAACTGACTCCTTTAGATGCGGAGGAGCAGCTGCTCTATTCTGAGCTTCCTCTGAATGTCAGAGCTCCTCACCCTATCTCTGAGGCTGAGCCCAGCCACCCTCTGGAGGAAACTCATTTCGGCTGCTTGTATCCGCGATCTCATTCTTTCAGTCACTACCCATAGCTCATGACCATATAGGTGAGGGTTGGAACGAAGATGAACCGGTAAATAGAGAGCTTTGCCTTCAGCCTCTTCACCACAACGGTCTGGCACAACGCCTGCATTACTGCTGACGCCGCGCCAATCTGTCTGTCAATCTCACGCTCCATCCTACCCTCACTCGTGAACAAGGCCCCGAGATACTTGAACTCCTTCACTCAGTGCAATGACTCCCCACCCGGAGAGAGCAGTCCACTCTTTTTCGGCAGAGAACCATGGCCTCGGACTTGGAGGTGCTAACCCTCATCCCAGCCGCTTCGCACTCGGCTGCAAACCACCCCAAGAGATTTTGAGGTCCCCAAACTGGAAACCCTCCCCCCCCCCCCCCGGCTGCTCTTTGAGATCCTGTCCATGAAACTCACCGGACCGGTGATAAAGGGCAACCCTGGTGAAGGCCAACCCACACCGGGAACGTGTCTGACTTTGTGCTGAGGAGGCAGACACAGTTCCCACTTTGGTCACACAGGGACCGGATGGCTCATAACAACGGCCCAAAGACCCATATTCCCGCAGTACCCCCCCACATGATCCCCCGAGGGACATGGTCAAAAGCCTTCTCCAAATCCACAAAACACATGTAGACTGGATGTGAAAATTCCTATGGCCCGCCCAAGACGCCTTGCGAGGGAAAGAGCTGGTCCACTGTCCCACGGCCAGGACGGAATCCACATTGTTCCTCCTGTATCTGAGTTTCAACAATCGGCCGGAGCCTCCTTTCCAGCACCCTAGAGTAAGCTTTCCCCGGAAGGCTGAGAAGTGTGATAACCAAATAATTGGAGCACACTCTCCGGTCCCCCTTTTTGTAAATGGAAACCACCACACCGGCTGTGTACTCTGAACTGCTGGAGCCTTCCTCTCTGCAACCTGAAGTCGCAGAGAGGCGACCCTCTCGTTCACCGGGGAAAACTCCAACACAGCGGCGCTCAGCCAAGGAAAGACTCCAGCCCCTCTCCAGGAGTTTGGTTCCAGAACTGATGCACACTTTGGCGCCATCATTCAGCGTTGTATTTATAGCTTAGAGAATTACAGTACGAGTAGCATTTCAGCTAACATAACAATAAAGAAAACAAATGCAAAACATTTTGTGATTTCCCAGCAGTGGTATAGTGCTGGGTATATAGTCTATATTTCAGTCTCTGTGTGGTATACGCACTTCCAAATCTCTCCCTCCCTCTGAATCACACCAATAATTGATTGACAATATTCAGTAGTAAGCTGCATTTTTGATGGTGAAGGGATGAAGGGACTCTGTCTCTAACTGGCTACACACTAACTTAATATGCAAGAGTAGTCTTACACTTCATTGTTTATAACAGAGGTCGTTTATACTCTGCTGGACGGGGGACTTAAACATTTGCAGGAAAAATTAAGTGAATTTATACACACTTCCTTAGACACCACTAAACCACTACTCACCAGTTACCGTCTGCTGTCTCCTCCAATCCACAATGACAGTGTGACTGATTGTCACATGCTGTTGTTATGTGCTAAACTTGATGTGCCACTTCCTTGCACAGCCCTGAGAAGTATGCCTTGACATCAAAAATGAGATGACTTATTCATAGTTCATGTTTATTTTCAATCAGATGTAAATGCTAAATGAGACTCTCAGCTTTGATATAAAAATGCATATATGTACTACTCGAAGCCAAACTTGAGGCTTGAAGGATGAACAGTTGAGCTGTGTGATAGTTTTCCTATCACACAGCTCGTAGTTTTATCTCAGCCTCTTAACTCCGCTCACCTCACCTTGATGTGGTTGCCATGGAGGGTGATTATAAAAAGTAACTGTTAAAGCTTGACACCGATATCCCTGTTCAGTCTTCAGATGTATTTTTTTCACACTCTTTGAGCCATCATTATGTGTAATCAAAAGCTCCCCTGTGATCTCAGCCCCTGCTGAGACAGAGACCCTTGCGACTCACTCGGTGTCACTGCGATTCTCACAAGGAGAAGCTCACTGATGCTTCCAAATGTCAAAGCCATCATCGCCCACACAGCATGCCACATTATATAGACAGGGTAAAGGGTATGCGGCGTATGTACTGTACACTGTATAACATAGGCGAAGTAACTGAAGTAATTAAGTAGTTTCTTCACTCTTCATCATTCTGGTCGAGAAAGAGAACAGATTGAAGAGAGGAGTCGAGACAATGAAGCCAAGTCTCAAAGGAAATAAATGAGAACACTTCAGCTCTGCAGCAAACTCCTTTTTGTTAAATCCCAATGAATCACCAAGTACATGAGCAAATAAACAATTTGATTCTACTGAGATCACAGCAGAATATGTGAAAACTTCTTTTTATTCTCTTCTCAATAAATGATTTAATGTAATAACTGTTGCGTTCATTACCTCCATGATAACGGACTTATATAATTATGTTGTGATCAAGTGTCATGTGATTCTGTGGCAGCCTATCACTGCACACAATGTCTAAAAATACCACCAAACAACCTTCAACCACAGCTCGCCATTGTCTCTGACAAATGAAATCCATGAGCGACTTTTTACACAGACCACTCACAGTGAAGAGAATCATTAGACACCTGCTGTGTTTGAATGAACAGGCACTGTTCCTTTACCATGAAGCAAACTCTGACTTTATTTTTCTCACTTTTAGAATAAAACTCAAGTAAAGAATGAATCACTCCTCCTTTGAAAATATTTTAAAGATGTGTTAAATTTGTGTACCTATAAGGCCTTATTCACCATTCCTCCCGCTTAGAGGGTTTTCCACCAAACATGACTGCCTTAAGATATTAAATCAAAAGAGGGATTTCAGATTTGACGTGGGCAGCCTGTTTCTCTCTGCTGCACATCAAAGCAAGGCGACGGAGAGTTTTCTGTGCTAAGTTTAACTTCTGCTACATACTTCTCTTTAATACATCTGTCATTTTAACATCACAATGGTTTTAAATTTACATTTAAAATACACACAAAGTTTTCAAAAATACCAGATATGTTTTCTGCTTAATTGTGGACAAAATGATGAACTGACAGCATTTTTCATCCAAACACTCAGATTATATCTGTTACATCATTGTACCTTTTTGGCATTGTTTATGGTGAATTAAAACCATTGAAACCTAAAATCACAATAGCCTCCTATCCAGGTTATTTAGGCTGTTATGGATCCCGTATTAGGCATTTAAAAAGCAATCAAAATTAGTTTCAATCCAAGTTGAAATATTGTCACCTAGTGTTCTGATCATTTGCCTGGTACTTGTTTGTGCTCAGATATAAAACCAATCATGAGGACAGATATATTTGGTATTTTTCACCCAGAACGAGCTTCGTCTGTGCTATCCCATCATGTCTAGGCTGCAGATGCAAAGTCATTCTTTTTCGGCTGCAAGAGTTTTTCTGGCCATTTGATCAATTTTTGGCAGAGGTTACTGTGTGTTATTGTGTAAAAATTATTAATATTACGGCCCCAGCTTCAACAATCTCGTCAGCATCTCTTGAATGTCATGATTTACTCTTGTTTAGTTTTCTGTTTCATTTTGTAGTTCTTGCCTCCAATTTTATTTGTCTTGTTCGACTTCCTCCCATTTTCCCTCCATTCTGTTTGCACTCATCAGTTTCACGTGTTTTTCACACCTGTGTTTGATTTGCCCCCAGTGTTTAGTTCTCTGTGTTACTTTCCTTCCAGTGTCAGTTCATCATCTAATTTGCCTTCTTTCCAGTGTTTCTCCTTGTAAAGGACTGGAAGTATGCCTTGCCATAGCGAGGCCAGGGAGGCAAAAACTAAAAGTTACTTTTTCCAATGTCCAAAGAAAATCCAAAGCAATACAAATCACTAAGAGCCACAAGGAGAAACATTGGAATGAAGGCAGGTTTGACGACAAACTGACACAGAAGAGAGACTAAAAGCACTGGGGGGAATCGAACACATGTGAGAAACTGATGAGTGCAATCAAAGTGAATAGGAAACACACAAAGGGAGGAAGTAAAATTGGGGACAAGAAAAACAGGAAACACTAAAGTTCAACAGAAAACTCAAGAATATAACAGTAACAAATACACACAAGGAGTGAGAAACACAACCGACGCAAAATACAACAGAAAACACAAATAAACAAGGACAAACAAACCATTAAGAGTAAATCATGATATTAATGTGCATTCATAACATTCTACATTTTAAAGTGATTGTCTTGTCTTTTTTATATATATTTGGCAAAATATGGTGTGTGATATCTTGTAAAGTGGTTTAAATATATTAACCACGACATGAAAGCCATTAGGGGTGCAGAAATGCAAAATTTTCTCTAATCGATTACTCTTCCCATTGTTAAAGCGAGTACTCGAGTAATTGTTTTGTAGTTCTTTTTTTTTCTGTGATTCTTTTCCCCCACGGGAGGCCCCGCCCCCAACTATGACGCGATGCCGACTGTATATTTTAATAATTGTTAGTAATAGGTCTTTGTATTAACATTCAAATATGAAATTTCTTACTTCAACAGACAGCAAACCTCAAATAAAAATTCACACAGACGTATCTTATGACCATTTTAACACTTTATTATAATTAGAGCAGTGAGTGTGGCGAGCGGACGTGCAGACATCAATGCGCACTCATCGCACGTTGAAGCTGTTTTGACAGCAACATTCTGTTAACAGAGACTCCAGTCTGCAGTGTAGAGCACACTTTACTCTGGTAAATGAAGTTACAATAGAACAGGTGAACGATTTAAGTGTCTGTCTGTTTCATCTTTCTCCTCTGTGCGTAATGACACACTCGCTCAATGTCGCTCGTCCGTCAGCTATGACCTATTTCTCCCTATAAGGTTGTTCCTTTTTGTAGTTATTAAAAGATTTTAAAATATAGGAAAACATCTAGTTATGCTGCTCTGTCCTGGATGATCAAACGTCATTGGTTTGTCGGGGTAAAGCGGTAATCGCAAAGTGAAAGTCCTTCTTTTTCTGTGGACTAAAAAGACAATTTGAACTGAACTTTCGTAGATCATATTGCATATTTTGTTTGTTTGGGACTTTTTGTTCATTGTGAATTCATAGGGGGATTAATTAAAGGGATATTTTGTTCGGGTAGCAGCGTACGGATCAACAACGAACACGTTTCAGCACAGAGCCTTTATCAGCGCTTTGTTTGTCATCTATTTTCTTTTTGTGCTCGTGCACCTGAAGTTTTATTTCTGTTTGAATGTGCTCCTTTTTTCTGTTTTGAATTAGGCCTATCCAAGAACCCACAATGCAACAAGAAATATTTACAAAATGGACTACAAAACGATTATCGATTACATTTTTTTTGTAACCGATTATTATTTAATGAACGAGTACTCGGGTACCCGATTGAAATCGTAAATATTAAACATGTTCAATATTTACGATCGGAAATCCTGCGGTGTGGGGAGAACACCGAGGACGGCCAAGCACAGACTCTGTGAATTGTCACGTGGAACGGAACAATAGCCATTACGGAAACTAGCTGACTGAAGCAGGAAACACAACAAACATTACCATGGTGACAACAGCAATTGCGAAGCATAAAGTTAAATGGATGTCATGAATTCAGGACGAACTTGTTGATTTGTGGCAACAACACGAGTTATAGACAACGTGTCCTGTAAAACAAACCACAATCCAACTGACAAGGAAAGGAATTCGACCAAAATGTTTACCGTAATGGATGTACCAGCTAGCCACATTTAACTTGCCCGTCATGTTTGTTTACTCTAAAGTCGTGTTTGACCGCGTGAGATTACACGTTGTGATAGTCGAGACTCTGGTTGTTGGCGAATTAATCGCATAGTATGTGGTGTCCTGAGTTGATCGTCTCGTTGCACACCACACACTATGAGATCTGAACTGTTAATCGGTCAGGATTGTTGTCATGTGTGGGGTCTCTCATGTTATCAAAATCGTGTAATGTGTACCAGGCTTAACTTAGCTTAAAAAAATCCTAGCAATGGTTTTTAGCCAAGGAGTGACTGAGGAACATTCTCAGAGCAACTCTGAGCAAGAAAGAGACCGAAACTATTATCTTAGTGAGGAGGCGTGGTCGACCCTGTTGCGTGTGATAATTTGTAAGACTTATTTAAGTATATAACCTACAAAATGTTTTATATCACATCAGCAGCTTCTTCACATGCTGATCGCTATATCAGCAGGTAAAGAGCCTTAATTAGTGATTGGATGCCCCTGTGGAGGTGACCACATGTAGGGAGACTCAACATGCATGTCTCCCTTTGTACTGAAAAAAGTCATAGGCCCTTTTCCGAATAGCCACAGTTCAGTATGGAGTGCATACTTCAGTAGGGAGTTTCAGTATACTGAACTTTTGTGGTCATTCAGTAGGCATTTTTTGGGTCCGCCTCAGTATACTGCATTTCAGCATGGATACTAACTTCCAGGTTTTATGCAGTATGGATCAGATGCGTGCTTTCAGGAAATGAATTGTATTTTACCACCCACAATGCTGTGCGAAGTTAAACGTAAATCGTCACTTCACATGCGCCTCCAAATCAAAAGAAACGAGCGTGGATTCATTTAATCAATTTTTAATCTAGAGTTAAAGTCCCGACTGAAATCACTACTTTTAATTAACAACAAAAAATGTAACAAATGTCTGCATTATTATAAAACCTTTCCCCCTCTATTTAAATAATGATTTAATTTGATTTCTATTTAAATGTGTCTTTATTGGTTCATTTTATATTCTGTATATTACTGTCTTTCATTTGTACTGTCCTTTATGTACTGTATGTTATTTAGTTATTTAATCTGTTCTTTAATTGATTTACATTGTGATATTGTTTTTTTTTTTACCTGACTGTATATGCGCATTACTCCTCTTGAATAAAGCTAAAAAAATATATATAAAAAAAACAGGTGGATACGGCCGGTTTGGGAAACACAAATGACGCCACTTCCATACCGAATGAATCAGACGAAGTAGGAACAAATATCTGCCTACTGTGCGTGCCTACTGAATAGTAGGTACTGAACAATAGACAGCACGGATAGTAGGTACTGCCTACTGACTACTGCCTACTGAAAGATTGAGTAGGTACATGGCAATTCGGATACACCCATAGGCTGTTTTCGAAAACCGCGTACTACATACTACTATCTAACTCAGTATGAAGTATATACTGTATACTGCATACTGAGTTCAACAGTAGTATGACTGCCAGTAGTCGGTTATCTTGCAGTATGCTTGGCACGGTTAAACGGGTTTCCAGTCCTGGAATGTGAAAGTAAACAACAGCCCATCTGGAGGTAATTAACATATTAAAATAAAACAAGTCTACAATCTCTCATATATTCTGTAATTTATACACAATGCCCTGGGTTGAAATATGATTGGAATGTTATTAAAATTGTAGTATACTTTTCAGACATTCAGGTTTAACTTTTACTCAGCTGTGAATAATATGTAGTAATAGATCAAGCCAAGGACCCTGTAATTGCAGCTGCTTGTCCAGCTGTGGCACATGCACTGTACAGTCTAAAAGGCAGGAAAATCTGAGGTGGTAAGACATATAAATATATAAACATGTCATATTTGTTATTGGTTCATGCCCATAATGTGACAAGATATTCAGTCACCGCCACCGACGAGTTCAAAAAGCTGCGCTCTGGCATTTTGATCTCTGACCTGGCACTTTGCATTGTGGGAAACAGTACGCGAGGTAGACTGGTCGGATGCATACTGTACATTTTTCCCGAATCAGTATGACATCCTGGTATTTTTGCCATACTGCGGATCTCGCAGTTGTTCGCATACTGCATACTACGTTCTGGCCACATCAGTATGTACTAGTAGTGTAGCATGCAGTTTCGACAGCCAGAGGCAGGAAGATAATACAAGAAACACTACATGAAACACTGAAGACACAGAGAAACTCAAGAATGTAACAATATACACTAGAACAAATAGACACAAGGATGAGACATGACCAAATAAAACAGGAAACACTAAAGACTAAACTAATAAACAATCAACACTAAGAAACATTCATTTACAGAAAAACAATGGAAACAAGCAACACCAGGGAAGAATAAGAAACTTTAAACAAGAAAATCTAAATTCTGAAAACACAAAATACAAAACCAGATCAAATCATGAAACCACGACGCTGTTGCACAACCGACACAGTCTTACGAAACATTATTTAGAATTTTGATCAACTTGACCACAAAAGAGTTTTGAAACGGTTCAGTTTACATCGGGGGCATCTGCCAGAAGGTAGAAGCTTATACTCAGAGTGGAGGTCAGACAACACTCTCTGTTCCAGTCTGAGAAAAGACTGCTCGTTGGCTGTAGGCAGAGACCTCTGCACTAGTTAAGCAAGTTTAGATTTTAACTGAGCAGAGATTACTCTACTCCGCTGACATACCATTCCTGAGTATACTCTCCAACACGGCCTGATAAAACAAAAACATGATCTGATGGTCAACACCAAACACCCTGAGTCTATGTAAGAAGTACATCCTTTGCTGTAAACGAGAACACAAATGACTAACATGACTTTTCAAGCTGAACTGGTTATCAAAGTGTACCTGACCTGGCTGACCTGGTTGTTTCTTTTGTCATTGGATAAAAACAGGGGTATGATCTCCTCCAGATCGAGGATCCAGCACCATCTCCTCTGTTTTAAATACATATACAACAAGGTAGTTAGCATCACACCACTGAACACAAGTCTGTACCTCAGTGAAATATGATGAGAGGTCCATGTCCTGGTACAACAGACTGACAATGGCTGTGTCGTCTGAAAACTTACCTGTGAGGCTGCTAGTGCAATCATGAGTATATAGAGTAAAGAGAACTGGAGAACTAACACAGCCGTGCGGTGCTCCTGTGCTGATAGATTTTGAATCTGAGAGTGTGTTATTGACCCTGACAGAGTTCTCTGAGACTCTGAGTTCTATTTGTTAAAAAAGAATAAAACTATTTGATAATAAAAGGATTAACAGTCATCCGGGCTAGCTTACTTATCAGCAAATGAGGATGCAATGTATTAAAGGCAGAACTAAAATCAATAAACAACAAACGTGCATAGGCCTGAGTGTCTTCAAGGTGTTTTAAAGTCAGATGATCGTCTGTGCCCCGCCCCTGTCTCTAGGCGAACTGGAGTGGATCTAACTCAGAGCTTACTTCTGCTTTCAATAATGACACCACATATTTTTCAACCAAGGGGCCACCTCCGGTCTCGAAAAATGAAGCCAATGCGGAAGTAAAAAAAACTGCAGTTTCTCGAGGTTCCGCTTGAGGCTGGCTGCAAAAGCGCCGGAAGTGCCATAAGCCCACAGCCAAAAAAGCCTGTTTTTACCACAGGAATTAACATGTTTACAGCCTGGTTCAAAAAACGAGATACATCTGATTAGTTAGTGACCTCATGTCTTCACACTGTTTTTATTCTATTAAGGAAAATGGCTATGCCCATATACAGGTTGTGGTAGATTTGATTGACAGCTCTGCGCGTTGCATCTGTCTGTCAGTTCAGCAGCAGGTCAGGAGGCTAACAGCTTGATCCGTCTGATTTCTCCTCTTTTTTACTTCCTTTGGAGAGTTTGTTTAACACATATCTGACAACATACATGGCTTGCTGTGCGGTTAACAGACCATCCAAGAAGTTGATGCTTCAGTTTTTTTTTCTGTAAGTGATATAGTCGTATTATATTTACTGCATACTCATGTCGGTATTTATATTTACGGACCTAGCTTGTTTAGCGTTAGCTTGTAAACCAGTCGGCTAACTGTACTCAGTGTAGCCCATTATTTACAATGGTTTAGAAATGTTTGTTGTTAAGATGTTGTTGTTGAGTTGAATGAGTTTATGTGATGTTAGAAACTAAAGGTTCACCTCGGTGGTTAACCGCAGACTGTAAATATGGTTATCTAACGTTATGATGACTGTTATACTCCACGGAAATGTCGACATTAAAAAACAAACTTTGTGTAGTAATTATCCGTCAGTACTTAACATAAACTTAACTCAACTGAACCTAATATGCTGTAGGTTATAGAGGATGACATTAACATTACATGGTTGATGTAGTGTCTTTGTGCAAACTGTTACCAAATTTAAATAAAAAATCACTTTGTATAAGTTCAGGGAAATTTTATATGGTTATTAATATAGTTCTTAATCGTTACAGATGCTCTTACAAAGAATATAGCAGTAGAAATATAAAATATAAATAACATATGGAATTAAAATAAGATATAAAGCAATTAGTATGTTACAGATTTAAGAATGAAGTAACGCTCACTCTCGGTGCAACACAGTAACAGTAAGAAATATGAAAAATACAGTTTTGATCAGAAGCTCTCTATCTGTATCACACTGAAACTCATTCATCACGTACTGACTACTACTTCTGCTCTATCGGCGTCAGCTACTCGTATACTGCTACCTTGCTATTACTTTAATACTTCATAAACAAGGGCTAAACCATACTACATCTTAGAATACACATGGACACTTACATACACTGAACATAGACATTTCAACCACTGTACCATACTCGCTCCTCATTTTCCAGGTTACCTAGTCAAAATACCCAGGCTAATTACTCAAATACATATATTAACCATACCTTTACAGGGCATACAGGTAAGTGAGACTAGCTATGGCTACATTGTACATTGTAACTGGCTGGCGGCGAGACCAGTCGCAGCGGCCCCTCTCTCTCCCGATAGAGCGGTGTTTTCTTCTTTTTCCAACTTATGGACTTAAACAGTAACAGCCTTTCTGTGGAGTTATTACCTGAATCACTAAAACAACAGCTTCAAACTTTGGGACTGCTTCGCGAGCCGGTTTACCCCCCCGGAGAGGAGACGTAAATGTAAACGGTGCGAGCGGAAACAAAAGCGAGGTAAACGTGGAGGCATAAGAGCAAGACTGGCTAAAATACCACACAGGTCCGCTCTTCCAAATCTTCTACTGGCAAAAGTAGGATCTCTGGACAATAAAATGGACCATATAGAGCTACTGAGAGCTGCGCACTGTGACGTGAGGGACGGCTGCGCGTACATTTTCACAGAGACATGGCTGAACGAACGCATCCCAGACTCCGCCGTTCAGCTTGAACGATTCACATGCTACCGTTCGGACAGAATCCTTATTAAAGGAGGAAAGAAAAAAGGTGGTGGAGTCTGTGTTTACATCAGTGATACTTGGTGTTGAGATGCTGCTGTGGTATGTAAACATTGTTCAGTTTATGATCATAAAGTGCCGTCCTTTCTACCCTGCTGGTCGCTGTGTATATTCCCCCCACCACCAACAACGCTGATAGAATCGACGCACTTTGGGAACTTTACAACGCCATCAGTGAGCAACAGACAGCCCACCCAGACACTTCCACCAACACGTGACCTTTCCCACAAGAGAAGGTAACATTCTGGACATGATTTACACATCAGTTAAAGGTGCTTACAAAGCTTCACCCCTCCCCCACATCGGCCACTCTGACCATATCAGTGTAATGCTAATGCCAGTTTACAGACTCAGGGTTAAAGTCACCAAACCAGTTCTGAAGCAGGTACGTGTGTGGCCAGAGGAGGCCTCTGCTGCACTACAAGACTGCTTTGATACCACAGACTGGGAGATGTTTAAGCAGGCAGCCACCTACAACAACCACACAGACATTGAGGAGTATTCTGACACTGTTACCTCCTACATTAGCAAATGCATTGCTGATGTCACCACCACCAGAACCATCACCACCCGGGCTAACCAGAAGCCATGGCTGACAGGAGAGGTACGCGGGCTACTGAGGGCCAGGAACACCGCCTTCAGAGCTGGGGACGCAGCCTGCCTGAGAACAGCGAGGGCCAACCTGTCCCGTGGCATCAGGAAAGCCAAACGCAGCTACACACTAAAAATAACCGGACACTTCAAGGACAGCAGAGACGCGCGGAGCCTGTGGTATGGTATCCAGACCATCACGGACTACAAACCCAAGCCACAGACCTGTGACAGCAACACCTCTCTGCTGAATGACCTCAACAGCTTCTTTGCCAGGTTTGAAGCACACAACAGCACGCCCCCTCAGAAGACCCTCCCCATGACCAGACCCTGTGCCTGACTGCAGCCAGCATGAAGAGAACCTTCTCCAAGATCGCTGAAGGACTGTGCAGAGGAGCTCAAACATGTCTTCACAGACATTTTCAACGCTTCTCTGAGTCGGGCTGTTGTTTCGTCGTACTTCAAAGCCACCACCATCATACCCGTTCCAAAAAAGCCCTCACCATCCACTTTCAATGACTATCGTTGCACTGACCCCCATCCTCATGAAAATACTCTGTGATAAAATAATAATACAGGTAAGTGGAACAGTAGTTTGCTTATGTTTTCAGAATTTAGATTTCAATCAGTTCAAAATTTAAAGGGGGGGCAACTATTTAGTCTTTTCAAACACACAGTGCCACAAGTACAAGAAATAGTTTGAAGAATAGATCCTTTTACAGCCAACGTCATCAAATAGTTGCACGTGCATTTTGGCAACGGAAGTGGTGTGGTTCCCCAATCGTTCTGACTCACACAGACGAGGTAGCAACTGATTAGCAAGCATTTAAAAGTGTTTCCAGCATCAAAATGTCTGGTTGTTGCGTATACGGTTGTCAGAATCGATATTCCACCGGCGGACTAAAGTTTTATAGGATTCCGACAGGATCACGACCATTTCAGAGCAACCGGCGGCGTCTGTGGCTGCAGGCGATTCAACGTGTTGACTGGAATGAGGACATAATCAAAAATGCTCGGGTCTGCAGCGCCCACGTTATATCAGGTACGGTTATCTATCTACTCTTTGATTTTCGGAAAAGCCTGGTTTACATTAGTAATTGTCGGTACGATGTAGAATAATAATCAAATGCAGCTAAAGTTTGATAAGCTGGCGTTAGATTTGTCTAGTAGGCTAAACAAACGTGTTTGTGTCATTGCTGTTGTTGTGTGCTTGTCCCTTGCTCTAAACTCGTCGTCATTGTAAGTGAGGGAAACCTCAATGCACTACGAGTGTAAATAAAGGTTTGAAATTATATGAAAAAGTGTGTTTTATTTGCAGGTGAGGCGTCATTGCACTCTAGTAGTCCCGATTTTGTGCCTTCTATGTTTGTGTACACAAAACAAAGCCAGAACCCCGATGCAAAGATGGACAGGTAAGATTAGAGTTGCCCTCCTCTCAGTCGTTTTTTAGTTTCTTTTCCTCTCTTGCATAAGCTTTGGTGCCTACAGCTGCTGTTTTGAGATATGGATCAGTCTAACTGTAAATTTCTGCTTTTTGTTTTACTGTAGGTACCATAGGAAAAGGAGGAGCAATGACAGACCTAACACTGCAGCAAATCAACCTGTTCCTTCTGAAACTCCAGAACAAGAATGCAGCATGGATCATTGTTCTGGTATGAATATATTTCATCTTACAATTAACTGATTGATTGTCAGGGTTCCCACCGTCATGCAATTCCAGGAGAAGTTATTACATTAGAACAGTTTTCCAGGCCTTGAAGTGGTTTTGGAATTTACTATGTTTATGAAAAGTTTTTAATACACACTGTTTTTGGGTATTGTTTCTCCCACGCCTCACCTCCTCCTCCTCCTCTCTTATTCTTCCCCTCTTACTCCTCCTCTTTTCCTGTTCTCCTACTGTCCTTGTAATCATACTACAATATAGGCCTACCTATTTTAAACTACTTAAATAAAGTTATGGGAATGGGGTAAAGTATAATGGAAACATCATGGACTGAAAGAGTCAGTGTGCTCCTCGTGTGTGTGTGCTCCTGCCAGGCACACTGCTCCAATTGCATATGTATGTATGTGTGTATGTGTACACTGGCCCCTGGATGGGTCAAATGCAGAGGAAAAATCTCCCCCTGGGATCAATAAAGTATCTTCTCTTCTATCATGGAAACATTTTGAAAATTCATTGGTAAAAATGTGTGAGAGCCCCTGGATTGTGAACTTGTCTGCATTGGTTGCAGCACATGCAAATTTTTCACTTTTCTATATTAAAGCTGAAGAGGATATCCCAGTTCCAAAGAGAGGGTACGATGATCTGAACCTGAGACACAGTCAACTTCAGGAGGACTATGCCAACCTGCGACAGGAGTTTGACACACTACGAGCTGAAAATGTAAAGCTGAAAGAGGAGCTGCAAAAATCTACATTTTCCTACACCACTGTCAAGTGCAACATTGTACAATTGATTTGTCTCACAGGACTGACCTCCGTGGTCTTTGAGTGTCTCATTGAAATTAAAAATCTCTTTTACAAGAGTGTCCTGGCCAAGACAGGCAGCAGCTCAATTACAGGGTTTCAGACATAAGACTCTTAACAACAATGAACATAAATTGATAAATTGATGAATTCATTGTTTCAAACTTTAATAAATGTAGGTCTGGGTGATATGGACCAGATTCAGATTAATATTTTTTACCAAATACCTCAATATGGATGACTATTGGTGCTTTCACAAAACATTTACACAATGAGATGTTTGATCTATAACAATCAGTACTGTGGATATAATGACTAAGTGGGTAAAGGCAAATAATAGAACAGAACAGTCTGGTAGGTTCAGAACATGACATCATTTAACTGTAATGCAACTTTTACAACCAGGAAAAGACAATCCATATCCAACATCTAAGACCATATCTGGTCTCATATCACAATACAATACATTATATTGCCCAGTCCTAAATGAAGGCATTCAAGCCTCAACTCTCAGACATTTCCTACATAACCATTCTGCTGGCTTCCTTTTTATTTGTGCACAGCTGTAGTGAATGTGGTTGTTGCATTTGACACAGATTATCATTTTTCCAAAATCTGGCCTTTCACAGTATTCGCAGGCTCTCTGTGTCACCAAGACAGGGTCATGCCTTCTTGTCAGTAGTTCAGGCAACAAACTTGAGATAAAGAAGTCATGTGCTTTTGGTAAAGCCTCCTGCAGAAACTCTTCATTTCTTAGAATACGTTGCACAATGAACTCCTCCTTCGTCCACAACACAAAGTCACAGTAGCTAACACCACACACAAACATGTGAAGTTGAGTTTGATAGTAGTATGTGTGTGAATGTTTCAATGAGAATGACTTGTCCAGACAAAACTGCTTGTCTTCTGTACATCCTTGAAGGCTATCGCGGTATTTGTAGGGACACTTTATCTCCACCACCCCTTTGCCACAGCAGGTACATCTTGCTATCCCATCTGGCGATGATCCAAGGTGTGGCTCAGAAGGTTTCACTACTAAGCCACATGAGCTGATGCTGAAATCTGGATGGCTTTGGGACATAAATGCAGTGTAGGCTTGTCTTGCCGTTTCCTCCATGTTTTGACCCCAGAGCACAGATGGGACATTTAACTGTGTTTTGTTGCACTGCATCATATCATTTAGGTATGTTTTGCTCATCTTGTCAGTTGTGGTCGCATGGTGAAATTTGGTACTTGTGATCCGACCAGCCCTATAGGTGTGCCACTCCTTTGACCTTGACTGTTGCCGTGTCACAAATTCCAGTTTCTCACATTGATGAGGTTGTAGTGTAATAATAATAATAATAATAATTTATACTGTATTGATCCCGCGAGGGGAAATTCGTTTTTACACTCTGTCTAGTAAACATGCTACACAAACATAGGCCAAAATACACACACATGCACAAACAGGATCCTATGGACATACTGTATACTAATGGAGAGGTGTCAGAGTGAGGGGGCTGCCCACAGCGGGTGCTCCTGAGCTGGTGGGGGGGTTAGGTGCCTTGCTCAAGGGCACCTCGGCAGTGCTCAGGAAGTGGACTGGCACCTCTCCAGCTACCAGACCAATTTCCAGACTTGGTCTGTGCTGGGACTTGAACCGGTGACCCTCCAATTCCCAACCCAAGTCCCTACAGACTGAGCTACTGCCGCCCAGACTGAGCTACTGCCGCCCGTAGTTTTTAGTCTGTGAAATATATCCTGACATTTCACCTGCATTTCCTGTGGTGAGAGTTCCCTAAGTGTTGCATCAAATAAAGCAGTCAAGGGCTCAGGTAAGTCTGGATGCTCCTCTGAATCAGGGTCAGATGATGCAGTGTCCGTGTCACTATTTTCCAGGCTTGTCAGCACTGCAGCACCTGGGTCCACAACCTGGAGTTCCCGGATGTCATCATCTCTCAACACTGATAATAGAGAAACCAAAATACACAATTATTGTGCTGCATAATGTTCACATTTTAAGAATACTGACTGAATTATTCTTAAACCAGTTAAGCAGAGCTTTAAACACACAGGTGTACAATAGATAACAAACAATCTGATTTCTAGATTCATTAATCTGAAGACAAATGCACAGACATATTAAAACTAACATAACAAATGATAATGACATTATTCAAAGTGTGTCTATAGGCCTTTTCATCTCTGCATCACCAAGTAACACCTTTCTCAGGCTACATTATGCTGTCAAAACACTGAGGAGAAATCCTGAGAATTAATTAAATGCGCTATGGCAAAAGGAAACTTATCTGGGCTCTGTCAACTATTACATGCCTCTGGGTGTGATACTATTCTTCCTAGCAGATGTTGAAGCTGTTGGAAGCTGCCTGCCTAGCCTCTTTGGTTTGTGGAAGCTGAGTTCCCTCAATGGAGCTGGTCTGACTTCTTTCCTGCTGATGTCTTTCCACATGCACGCTCCAGAAGTAACTGCTGCTTTCTCTGTCCTTCCCATCCTAACATAGAGCTCAACTTTGAATAATATTGCAGCTGCATGGCTGCAGCATGACCCAAGCCTGAAAAACATAATAAACATAATGGCTGCTCCATAATGTTATGACCGGGGCTTGAAAGTAACATTTGCTCTCAGACAAATTTCGGCTGTGGCTATGAAATAGGTAAACATCTGACTTACTAGACATGTGAGCAAGTATCCGACCTAAGCTTAATCAGGTTTTGAATTTAACTGAATGATATTGGCTGCTGACATTTTGAACCCTGTTGCCACTGTGTGTAGTTCATGGAAACGTTAGTTTCAAACCCTGGTTATGAGAATGTTACAGGGGCAAGGCATACGATTTTTGATATGGAAAGCAAAGTAATAGCCTAAGTTAAACCTGAAAGGACAGTAACACAGAAGCATAATTCATCTTTGCATAACAACTACGTATATCATAGAGCTCTGAACTATGTTAGCTACAAGCCCACAACACCCAATAATAGGCAACTTACCCCGCCATACAGGTGCAATTCGCTGTGAGGACGTAGTTTTCTCGTTGGTTGATTATAACCCAAGCCTCATACATCGTTGTCTTGTGTCCTTGTCTTTGACTAGGGAGGATTTGTGATTTCAACACACAAAACGCTGAGTCTATGTCATGGTATTTGACGTTCTGTACATGACCACAGACAACGTATTCATAAGCATCCAGTGATTTATAGGCTCGTAATTTCTCTCTGGTGTACACGCTCGGTTTCTCAATTAAATACGTATATATATCTGGCCACTGTATATTTGGCCACTTGCTAACGTCTTCAACCCACTCATTAATAGAACACGGATCTGGAAGTCGGACACCATTTGTCAAAATCAACTTGTTGAGGTAACATTTGCGATCTTGTGTTGATAATCCCCTTGCATAGCTTGACAAGCTGTTGATCTCCGCCATACTTCTGTTGCCAAAATACGTGCGCATACGTTTTACGTCATCATTGTGTACAAACAGTAAAAGGGTCTATACAGCCATGTATCGAGCTCATGTTAATAATAAATGAGCTACTGTATGTTCTGTACTAAAGCACAGAGAGTTGGGACCTGTTAATGATTTAAATAATTCAGGTAGTATTTGTAGGCAGGAAAATCTGAGGTGGTAAGACATATAAATATATAAACATGTCATATTTGTTATTGGTTCATGCCCATAATGTGACAAGATATTCAGTCACTGCCACCGACGAGTTCAAAAAGCTGCGCTCTGGCATTTTGATCTCTGACCTGGCACTTTGCATTGTGGGAAACAATACGCGAGGTAGACTGGTCCGATGCATACTGTACATTTTTCCCGAATCAGTATGACATCCTGGTATTTTTGCCATACTGCGGATTTCGCAGTTGTTCGCATACTGCATACTACGTTCTGGCCACATCAGTATGTACTAGTAGTGTAGCATGCAGTTTCGAAAACAGCCAGAGGCAGGAAGATAATACAAGAAACACTACATGAAACACTGAAGACACAGAGAAACTCAAGAATGTAACAATATACACTAGAACAAATAGACACAAGGATGAGACATGACCAAATAAAACAGGAAACACTAAAGACTAAACTAATAAACAATCAACACTAAGAAACATTCATTCGGGTCATTGTCATGAAACCATGAAAGTACCATGGCAGTAATGATTCTAAATGTAAAACTTGAAATTTAGTTATATAACTTAATATTATAATAAAGACAATAATCTTCTCTACCTTGCACAAAGAGTAATTTCAAGAAGAATTAATTATTTTAGTATTTTATTGCATTTTCTGCTGAAATTCTCATTACCGCAACTCGTCCAGCTCTATCTATGTTTTTTGTAATTTAAACAGAGTAAAATGAAAATATTCTGAAAAAAAATGAATGTAATCTATACTAGATGTTTTCAAATGGCAGAAAAT
The DNA here is from genome assembly GCF_963584025.1 of Labrus mixtus. NCBI lineage: Eukaryota > Metazoa > Chordata > Actinopteri > Labriformes > Labridae > Labrus > Labrus mixtus. Next base: position 22,328,541 of record NC_083615.1, read on the forward strand.
GTATAAACTGAATATTCATGTATAATAATTATGGAAAATGTAAGTGTCCCTGACTGATGTTCTCATACTCCGCAACATTTTTGAAAGACTGTTTACACGTGCACAAAGAATTTTGATACATTTTGATTTAGAATGAAGCAACACATCTGCCAGTGCGTTCAAGATGGCTACCAGGTAAGCAGAACTCTTCATATTTCTCCAGTTAAAAGTTAAACATTCTGTTATCAGACTGCATACACGACAGTATTGATTATCATTACCGATATTGTCGTTTTCTACAATAAGAAAAATGTTAGTTTTAAAATTTTCTTTGGAAATATGTACTTAGTTAATGTCTAATTATGTTCATTGAGTAAAAATGTGCTTAGTCATTATGGCTCTCCTATTGTTAGCAAAACATGCTATGGCTCCTCATCCTCCGAAACACCATTCTCACTTACCGCTACAATTTAAGTCCGCGGTGCTTTTTCCTCCTCCGGCCATTGTTCCCGTCCTGTGTTGTGTTACGCAGGAGTTCGACCGGCAACCACTGATCATTGTTGGAAACTGTGTTTGTGACCAGTCTCTTTATGTCCAAAAACGTATTTCGGTCATAAGTTATCTTTGCTGAAAGAGCTGATGTAAAAAAGTTCACAAAAACAACATAAATAAAGAAAAAAACACACAGCCTCAGCGGAGCAACCCAGACGGCGTCTGGACACGGCAGCGCCATCATGTATCTATATATCTTTATGGACTTGTTTTGGAAAATATGTTCTAAAACGTGCTAAATTGTCAGTAAATATTTGATAATTAATGCCCACAAACACTTAAGACCTTGATATTAATGCCTAAAAAGGAAATTTGTTTAATCTAGTCTTTTAAAGATTTCATGTTGTAACTCTGTGAAACCAAGATTTCATGAGAATCACCCATTTACAGAAAAACAAGGGAAACAAGCAACACCAGGGAAGAATAAGAATAAGAAAATTTTAAAAAATTGCCCTATAACCCTAATAACCCTAACCCTAAACACAAAATACAAAACCAGATCAAATCATGAAACCACAACGCTGTTGCACAACCGACACAGTCTTACGAAACATTATTTAGAATTTTGATCAACTTGACCACAAAAGAGTTTTGAAACGGTTCAGTTTACATCGGGGGCATCTGCCAGAAGGTAGAAGCTTATACTCAGAGTGGAGGTCAGACAACACTCTCTGTTCCAGTCTGAGAAAAGACTGCTCGTTGGCTGTAGGCAGAGACCTCTGCACTAGACGAGCAAGTTTAGATTTTAACTGAACAGAGAGATTACTCTACCCCGCTGACATACCATTCCTGAGTATACTCTCCAACACAGCCTGATAAAACAAAAACATGATCTGATGGTCAACACCAAACACCCTGAGTCTATGTAAGAAGTACAGCCTTTGCTGTAAACGAGAACACAAATGACTAACATGACTTTTCAAGCTGAACTGGTTATCAAAGTGTACCTGACCTGGCTGACCTGGTTGTTTCTTTTGTCATGGATAAAAACAGGGGTATGATCTCCTCCAGATCGAGGATCCAGCACCATCTCCTCTGTTTTAAATACATATACAACAAGGTAGTTAGCATCACACCACTGAACACAAGTCTGTACCTCAGTGAAATATGATGAGAGGTCCATGTCCTGGTACAACAGACTGACAATGGCAGTGTCGTCTGAAAACTTAAAAATTACCTGGGAGGCTGCTAGTGCAATCATGAGTATATAGAGTAAAGAGAACTGGAGAACTAACACAGCCGTGCGGTGCTTCTGTGCTGAGAGATTTTGAATCTGAGAGTGTGTTATTGACCCTGACAGAGTTCTCTGAGACTCTGAGTTCTATTTGTTAAAAAAGAATAAAACCATTTGATAATAAAAGGATTAACAGTCATGCGGGCTAGCTTACTTATCAGCAAATGAGGATGCAATGTATTAAAGGCAGAACTAAAATCAATAAACAACAAACGTGCATAGGCCTGAGGGTCTTCAAGGTGTTTTAAAGTCAGATGATCGTCTGTGCCCCGCCCCTGTCTCTAGGCTAACTGGAGTGGATCTAACTCAGAGCTTACTTCTGCTTTCAATAATGACATAATGACACCACATATTTTTCAAAACAGAGGTTAACCAAGGGGCAACCTCTGGTCTCAAAAAATGAAGCCAATGCGGAAGTAAAAAAAACTGCAGTTCCTCGAGGTTCTGCTTGAGGCTGGCTGCAAAAGCGCCGGAAGTGCCATAAGCCCACAAAAAAGCCAATTTTTACCAAAAAAAAAGTCGCCACCTGGACTTAACTAAGCAAATAGGTAAGAGTCTCCCATTGGATAATAACTGCATGGGCGATTATCTTTCATGGCAACAAGTTATTTAACCCCAACTGATGCAATGAGTAGCTTCTCATTTCTCAAACTACTATGCTGAAAGACCCATCCTGTGGTCATGGAAAGATGTTAGTCTGTTTGAGAAGGGTCAAATCATTGGCATGCATCAAGCAGAGAAAACATCTAAGGAGATTGCAGAAACTACTAAAATTGGGTTAAGAACTGTCCAACACATTATTAAAAACTGGAAGGAAGATTTACTTTTTGGGCGGCTGTGGCTCAGTTGGTAGAGTCGTCGCCTCTCAACTGGAAGGTCGAGGGTTCGATCCCCAGCTGAGCAACATGTCTGATGTGTCCTTGGGCAAGACACTTAACCCTGAATTGCTCCCGCTGCTTCAGTGGCAGTGTATGAATGGGTTTAGTTACTTCTGATGATACTACATAGCGATCACTACCATCAGTGTGTGAATGGGTGGGTGTGACAGGCGGTGTAAAAGCGCTTTGAGTAGTCGGAAGACTAGAAAAGCGCTATATAAGCTCAAGTCCATTTACCATTTACCCTGTTCCAGAGTGATCAGGGTAAGAAGAGAGGCAGATGAAGTGATGCACCCATCATGCATAGTGCCTACTGTACAAGGGGGGGCAGTGCTATGATCTGGGGTTGCTGCAGTTGGTCAGGTCTAGGTTCAGCAACATTATGTGCCCAAAGAATGAGGTCAGCTGACAACCTGAATATACTGAATGACCAGTATTCCATCAATGGATTTTTTCTTCACTGATGGCACAGGAATATTCCAAGATGACAATGCCAGGATTCATCGGGCTCAAATTGTGAAAGATTGGTTCAGGGTGCATGAGACATCATTTTCACACATGGATTGGCCACCACAGAGTCCAGACCTTAACCCCATTGAGAATCTTTGGGATGTGCTGGAAAAGACTTTGCGCAGTGGTCTGACTCTCCCATCATAAATACAATTTATTGGTGAAAAATTAATGCAACACTGGACGGAAATAAATCTTGTGACATTGCAGAAGCTTATTGAAACAATGCCACAGCGAATGCATGCCGTAATCAAAGCTAAAGGCGGTCCAACGAAATATTAGTGTGTGATCTTTTTTTTGGTGGCAACTTTGTTTTTGGCCAGGCAGTGTATTTACAGTCTATGAGGTTAACGCGACAGGTCTTTAGTCATTATGTTCAGTTGGACAAGACATTTTAGGAATAGGAATGATGGTGGATTCTTTTTCCAGAGGGCAGGGACTGTGTGCAAATCCACAGACTGCTGAAATACAGGACACCAAGCTGGAGTGAGCTCCTCTGCACAGATCTTTAGGAGAAGAGCAGGGGGCCTGTGGATTTCCTCCTTCCTACCTGACTTAAAAGTGACTGAATTCTGTGAGGGTCAACTACCAGCCTGGGGCAAGGTTCAGTAGTTGAGACAGTCTGTAGCAAATGATTGCATTCCAAAGAAAAGTCCTGTGTTTCAAAACTGAGAAAAGAGTAATTGAGTTAATTTGCTTTATTCAGTTCGTCATTTGTTATCAGGCGTTTCCTACCTGTGGTCATGTTTGTTGCAGCTTTCATTGAGTCCCACAGTTTTTTTCATTGAAATGAAGGTTATCAAAACTGTATATTCTTAACGTGGAACACCAGCGTGTAGTGTCGCGTGTTTTCCTCCTGCTGTCTTGACACGGGGTCCTTTTTATTGTTCTTTTTTCACTGGAAATATTCCTGACAAAGGTTACAAAAACTTGATCTGCTACCTTTCAGAGGTCAGCAAGAAGTGAAAAATCATCGGCTTGTAAAACTACATTTCATTGCAGAGCTGATACTTTACATCCAAACGGATTGAACCAAAAGAAGTTACACTGAAACTCAGATTAGTGTACAGTTTAAACTTAAAAAAACGTACTGATAACAATCAGTTAGAGGTCTACAAGTTCCAGTTTCTTTAGGTTCGTTGGGTGACGATGCTATGGTGACGAGTATTTTGTAAGCCTGTGTTCAGTTCCTTGTTTTTGGAGAGATGATGAGATAAAAAGTTGAATATAAGAGCTGCTGCTTCTCTTCTAAAGTACCCACACTCACAAAGGTTGAAGCTACGCTGAGGCAGAGGAAGAAAAGGTAATTCTGCAGAAATTATTTAGTTTCCCTAACCCATTTAAAACTTTTGACTTCATCTGTTCCCCAACAGCAGCATCATCTGATCAACGTCACCATGAAGCTCCTGACCGTCTGTTCTCTCATTTGTGCCGTGATGGCTCTGACGAGCGCTGAAGGTGAGTATAATAAATGTATGACGTGTTACAGTCATATTCATGTGATGTCAGAAACAATTCAGGTCGATAACTCTAGTGTCAAACTTTCCAGCTGCTCCAGAGCCGGAACCTGAGAAAACTGCAGCAGGTCAGTTCTTTCATTTAAAAAAAAATGTTTTGGGTCAAATTCTCAACTATTTCCTAAATGTTATTTTATAAAGAGTTATCTAACAGTGTGCCATGCATTTTAGGGTTCATTGTTGTTGTTTTATTATCATGCCTTGTGTCATTTCATATATGCTGTTTGTTGCCCTTTGAATTAGATTTTGTCAATTTTGATTTTTTTTGTCATTATTTAATTACCGGTATGCATCATGCTGAACTGAATAAGTTGAAATGAAAAATGTTTTTTTTTATTTCTATTTTCTTAATGGGTTTTTTTGCATTTCATTTTTTGCTATTATCATGTTTTTTTATTAACTACTTTTAACATTTAGAGTCAAACGTTAGCTTGTTTTGTGCTTTGTGTAACAATTGAATGATAGGGTAGGGTTGTGTTGTGTTAATTGTTTATTGTTTTGTTTTATTGTCTCGATGTTATGTCATGTGGTGGTTTTATGGGATTGATGTTCTTATAGCGTATCGTGTATTTGGTGCCTCTTATTTACCATCCTTCAGTATTCTGTTTGTGTCCTTCAGAAGATCTCGATGTCGTCAAGAGGACATGCTGCTGTCACAACGGGGGTTGGACTCAGATCGGTCATCGTTATTTCTTCTACGTTCCTCACAGTCTGACCTGGCATCAGGCCGAGGTATAAGATGAGTAACATGGGCTGCAGAAGGCTTCCTAGCTTCGTCAATTTGTAACTTGACATCTTGTTCTAACATTAGGTTCCTGATAATAGTAATATTTCTGTTCATCTCCACTTCAGGCAAACTGCCGCAGCATGGGTGGCCACCTGGCATCTGTGCATTCACATCAGGAGTATGCTCAAATATTAACGCTGATAGCCCAAAAATCCCACAGGAATACTGAGGCTTGGATTGGAGGCTCTGACCAAATTCATGTAAGTCATTCATCATTAAAAAAAGGTTGATTATTGAAAAGCATTTGACGTTTAAGAGATAATAAGATAAGATAATCCTTTACTCATCTCACAATGGAGAAATGTACAGTGTTACAGCAGCAAAGCAGGATAGCAAACACAAGAAAATGCACACAGTGCAAAATAAAAAATAGAAAAATAGATAAAAATGTGAAAAAAATAGATAAAAAAAGTGAAAGAGCCAGCAACAGGGCTGCAGTTGTAACAGGATGTAATTCTGTATATAAAAAAACACTATCTTGCGCACATTGCATGATAGTGGGGGAAGCAATGAAAGGGAGTTAAAACTCTTTACTTGATGCAAGCTTTGGTTACATGAATTACAAAGAAATGTCCTCTGTATGGACACATGAGCTCCTTTCTGGTCAACAGAACCACTTTATCTGAATGTTCCTGTTGAAGTTGCCCCCGTCATATGAACTTGAAATAGATTAATGACACAATGGGACTTTGGTTTGGTTTGGTTAGCACTAAAAATGTCTAGAGATGGCTCGAGTTATGGGACTCAAACTCTTGTTGGAGATCTGGTTGACATTAAAAAATATTTTTGGGTGATTAAGTCTGATCCATAGAACCAAACTTCCTGGGATCTTTCTGATGTCTAGAGTGAGTGCAGTTGATGGTGCATACATTTTTTTCATAATGACATCTATTCTGTTTTCTAGGAGGGTGTTTGGCGCTGGAATGATGGAACCTGTTTCAACTACAAAAATTGGTGCTGGGGAGAGCCAAACAATGCGTTCAATCAGGACTGTCTGCAAATTAATTATACCGGTAAGTTATGAAGAACATTATTTTTGTGGTAATATAAGAAAGAGTTTATAAGGGACAAAAGAGACAAGAACTACAGTTTATTCATGTTTTAGTCTTTGGAATGCTTCACAGTATTCTCCTGATCTGTGTTTCTGATATTTACAGCTCACAAATGCTGGGATGATCGCTGGTGTCACCACCGTATTCCATCCGTCTGTGTGAGGAACAGGAGGTTCATTTGATGTGTGTTTGTGTGTACATTTGCATACTTGTTATACCATCTATCACATATGAAACCTGAACGCTCTAAATCTCTCTAAATATATTTTCTATCGCTGTAACGCTGCGTAAGGATTGACGCGACAAGTGACAAAAGCAGGAGCTGGATTGTCTGAGGCTTTGTGCCTGTAAGAACATCAGACTGAATGTGTAATGGAGGGAACGCTTTCTTTATTCTAAATCAACTCTTCTTTCTTATCTCATGCAAAATAAAATCTTCAAGCATTGAAAAAGTTGTCTGTGTTATGTCATTTATTAATCAGAGATTTCCTGAAGGTGTGTTGACTTTAAAAAAAGACGTGCTTTAGGAAAGGTTACATTGCTCACATTTAAATCTCTTATATGGGTGGTTCTCTGAAGCACTTTCATGTCCTTTGGTCATATTTTAAAAAATAATTATAATTTTGCACAATTTCTCTCTGTTTGATAAATAAACAATAAAACTCTCTCAAAAACTGTAAGCTTCTCTCCAATATGTATTTTACTTACTTTCCAACATCTTTATATGCTTCAATATCACTGTTTTGCTCTTGCCCCACACCTGAATCTCATATGTTCAATGATGAAACTTATTGTAAAAATGTGATTAATCATATGAATGTTGATGTACTTGTGTTAAGCAGTACTTAATCAAAAAACATGTAAGTATTTAATGTGAGACAATTGTTAATATTTATTTTTACACAAAATATATCTGTCACAGAGTTAAACCGTCATTTCCACCACACTGATGTATTTTCCCTCCAAAAGGTCTGTAAGAGAGATTAGTTGGGCAGTTGCTTAAGAAGTGAACAGTGACAATGGAGCACATGTCCCACAGCATAGTAAATTTGTGTCATCTGCAATTAAAATAGTTTGTAGAGCAGGAGACTTCACATTTATTATTGATGTACAGAATAAATAATAATGGCCCCAACACTGAACCTTGGGGAACTCCACACTTCATCTGTTCTGATTTAACCTGATTGATTTGAACGTATTGATATCTATTGTCTAAGTAACTGATGAGTCAAGTGACTGCTACTCCTCTTATTCCATATTTCTGTAGTTTTATTTGTTATAAGTTATTATCAACTGTGTCAAATGCTTTTTGAAGCATAATCTTTGTTTTCAACAGCTGTTGAGATAAGATTAAACTTTATTGTCATTACACATATACAAGTATAGAGTAACAAAATGAGGTTTGGCATCTCACCAGAAGTGCAATAAGCAGAAAATGCAAGAATCTGTGCTATGTACAAGTAATTACAGAATTTACAGATGTAGACAAAAAAATTTGAATTATTGGGTATATATTGATGGGTGGATTAATGGGATGCTATAAATATAAATAAATGCTATAAATATAAATCTAAGTATATTCTTCAGATTATAATATACAGATTAAGGTGCAGTGAACATGCTATACTAGTTTACAGATAATAAACAGAATATGGACATATTGTACAGGTCGATAACTTATTGAGGTGATATGAACATACTATACAGATTTAGGTGCAGTGAACAATAATACAGGTGGATGAGAGATGTATGTGTATGACCAGGAGGAATGGTGGGGGGATGATGGGTGTGAGGTGATGTGCAGGGGAAGGGGGGTCAGTGGGGGACAGAGTTCAGTAGAGAGACAGCTCTGGGGAAAAAGCTGTTCTTCAGTCTGCTGGTTCTGGTCCGGAGGCTTCTGAAGCGCCTACCGGAGGGCAAGAGGACAAACAGTCTGTCGGCAGGGTGGGAGGAGTCTTTAAGGATGCTGCGAGCTAGCTGCAGACAGTGTTTCCTTTGGACGTCCTCAATGGCGGGAAGTGGACACCTTGTGATGCGCTGGGCGTTTTTTACCAAACCTTACGGTCTGTGACAGAGCAGTTTCCGTACCAGACTGTGACACAGCTGGTCAGGATGGTAGAAGTTCATCAGTACAGCTGAAGACAGGTGGTGTCTCTTCAGTGTCCTCAGGAAAAAGAGGCGTTGGTGAATCTTCTTAACCAGACTGGAGGTGTTAGTGGACCAGGAGAGGTCCTCTGTGATGTGGGTCCCCAGGAACTTGAAGCTGGAGAAACGTTCAACAGCCATCCCGTTGATGTGAATGGGGTTGTGCGTGCTTCCTCTTTCTCTCCTGAAGTCCACGATGAGCTCCTTCGTCTTGCTGGTGTTAAGGAGCAGGTTATTGTCAGCACACCAAGCGGCCAGATGCTGTACCTCCTCCCTGTAGGCTGTGTCATCGTTGTTGCTGATGAGGCCAATCACTGCCGTATCGTCCGCAAACTTGATGATGGTGTTGGATCCATGTACAGGTCTGCAGTCGTGGGTGAAGAGGGAGTAGAGGAATGGGCTCAGCACACAGCCCTGTGGTACGCCTGTGTTGAGTGTGATGGTGGTGGAGCAGGTGTGTCCTGACCTAACATACTGTTGGTCAGAAAGTCCATTATCCAGTGACAGAGGGAGGTGTTGAAGCCCAGGTCTCTGAGTTTAGTGTTTAACTTGGAGGGGATGACAGTGTTGAATGCTGAGCTAAAATCAACAAACAGCATTCGTGCGTATGTGTTGTTATTGTCCAGATGTGTGAGCACAGAGTGCAGCGCAGTGGAGACTGCATCCTCTGTACTCCTATTGCTGCAGTAGGCAAACTGGTATGGGTCCAGTGTGAGTGGGATTCAGTTTTTCAGGTGTACTGGGACCAGTCGCTCAAAGCACTTCATTATGATGGGTGTGAGTGCTACAGGGCGGTAGTCATTCAGGCCCGTCGGGCTGGAGTGTTTCGGCACTGGGACAATGGAGGTGGCTTTGAAGCATGCTGGCACAACTGCTTGGGCGAGGAACAGGTTGAAAATGTCCGTAAAAACCCCAGTGAGCTGCTCCGCACAAGCACGCGCCCGGGGGTGCCGTCTGGACCAGCAGCCTTTCGAGCGTTGATCCGGCTCAGTGCAGCGTGGACGTCTGTGGAGGTGAGTGCGAGGGGCTGGTCGTCTGCAGTAGGTCTGGTCATGGTCTGAGTTTCCCTGTTTTCTCTATCGAAACGAGCATAAAAGTGATTTAGCTCATTCAGGAAGGAGACATCTGTGGTTATCGGGGTGGAGTTGCTGGATTTATAATCACTGATGGCCTGGATGCCCTGCCACATGCGTCTGGGGTCGGAGTTGGAGAAGTGTTCCTCTACCTTCAGCTTGTAGCAGTGCTTGGCCTTAATGATGCCCCTCCTCAGGTTTGCCCTGGATACGCTGTAGGCCATTGCGTCATCTAATCTGAAGGCGGTGTTGCGGGCCTTCAGCAGGAGCCGCACCTCCTTGTTCATCCATGGCTTCTGATTTGGGTACGTGGTGATCTGCTTCCATGTTGTCACACTGTCGATGGTGGTATTGATATAATCCAGCACAGAAGAAGTGTAGGTGTTAATATCTGTGTGAGAGCCCCAGGTAGCCTGAGAAGCAAACATACTCCAGTCTGTGTGATGGAACTTGTCCTGAAGTACAGAGTCTGTCCCCGCTGGCCACACTTTAATAGTTGTCACTGATGGCTTCACACGTTGGATGAGTGGGGAGTACTTGGGGATGAGGAACAAAGAAAGGTGTTCTGACTGTCCCAGGTGGGGAAGAGGGGTCGTGGTGTAGGCTCCTGCGATGTTTGTGTAAACATGATCCAGAGTTTTGTTTACTCTTCTATTGCAGGAAACATGACATTTAGGGAGCACTGTCTTTAAGTTTGAGTGATTAAAATCACCTGCAACTATAAATGCAGCCTCCGGGTGAGTAGTCTGTTGTTTGCTGATAGCTATGTAAAGTGCAAAACTGAGAGAGACGCTGGGCCTCACGATGCGCCGCCATCTTCTAAGCTGTTGTGATCTCTTCTACAAATTCTATGAGAGCCATTGAGGCGGTACTGTTGTTTCTAAATCCACATTGTTGGTCATACAGTATATTGTGCTTTGTAATAAAATCATCTAGACTGACGTAGTATATTTTTACCAGTATTTTCGGGAATTGTGGCAGTAAAAAGACTGGTCTGTAGTTGGAGAAATTGTGTTAATCACCTGATTATTATAGTGGTATAACCTTCGCAATTTTCACGTTATTTGGAATGCTGTTTATAAGTTTTTGTTAAACTAATCTTCAGTATAGTATGCACACTGCTTCTTTGTGTTAATGTGAAAATTATTGTCAGGGTCAACATCATTTTCAATATCATGGTCTTTATGTTCAGTGAATCCAAAGGTTTTTAATCCAAGCGTTACAAATTCTGGCATCAGAAATTGTTCAAAATTTCCGGTTGGAGGAAAATTACAACAGTTTTGGCCAGTCGTGTGTTTTGTATGTCAGGTTTTCCGTTTTATTACCTTTACTGATCTCCCATGAGATGACTCCTCTGGTACCTCTCCAGCTCTGTGATGTCCTTGATGACCACCGCTTTTTTGTTTTTTTTACAACTTTATTTATAATTTTTACCACATTAACAAAGAAGTATTTTGTTTTGTTTACAAAAAACATATTTAACACCCCTTAGGTTCTAAAACGCTGACAACAAAACAAAATAAACAAGGTACTGAAACATAACATAAAGGAAAAAAAATACTAATAAAAACCTTCCAAAAACAAAAGAAAACCAACAAAACACACAGAAACAGATTTAGACATTTGTATGTGTGAGTGTGTGTGTGAGAGAGACTAACATTGAATAATCTCCTTGACATACATTTTTTGACACTCTTAGCTCACAGTTGCCACACATGACTAAAGTTGTTCTTAGATCTACGCAAGATTTACAGTTCTCAGGTTGAAAAACAAAAATGGCTGTTAGAGGATTTGGAGTGATATGTCTCTTCAGTATTTTAGATATTGCATTAATAATTGGAAGACCAGTAACCCGAGAGCAACGGGCAGTACCAGAAAGTATGAGCTGGTGTTGCAGGTGAAATAGTACATCTGTTGATGAATAACACTCTGGCCTCCGCTGGTGATTCATTTCGTTTTATGAAGATCTTGCAGTTGTATGGCCATGTTGATTGTATCCTGCCTTGTTTCCTAAAAATGCGTGCCTGCCTGGCGATGTCAGCGTTTTTCTTCCTCAGGTTATCATTTAGATACACATTAGTTCCTCTCTGCTTTTTCCCCTGTATAAGCAATGCTATCTTCTGATTCCTGTTTTTTGTTTCTTTGGGGCAGAGGATGACACGTCTCAATATCTTGGGTGTCCACATTTATCCCCTTGCTGTCAAGGGGGTTGATCACCTGCTGTTCAAGGGAATCAAGATCTGGTTCTGTGGGCTCTCCATCAGCTCGGACTGCCCTGGCAGTTGGGCTGGGCTTGATATCCAAGCCGCTGACAATAACATCATTAATCCTTGAATTTTGCTCCAGGTCTGACACACGGGCCTCAAACATGCCTATTTTTTTGTCCTTTTCAACATTTTGTTTTATCAGTTCCTTTTTTTCGCCCATGAAGTCCATGATGACCTTTTGTTGTCCTGATATGTCATATATATATATATATATGACATAAATTTAAGAGACTTCTTTATCTCATCCACTTCCTCCTCTGTGATTGAGTTTATCTTCTTGGGTCCCAACTTGTTTGACTATAATTGAAAGATTAAAGTAGGATTGTAAGACAAAACCCTTCCGTCTTACGTCTTTTGATAATTCAAAAATAACATTACGCATAATAATATTTACCTTAGATACACAATTTATTTTTAAGCAAGCAACAGAAGGCAATAAACATTGTAATCAATAAGTCTGAGAATGTGATTTGAAATGAGCTTATAATAACAAATAACCTTTTAAATCTTCAACAGCACCATCTTATACAAACTTTACATTTTTACATTCACTGCTCATTCCATGAAACAATTAAAGTTAGGCATTTTACATTTCCCTAACCCAGCACTGAAATAAATTAACATCCTTCCCAAGACGCCATGCCCAACTATGATTGGTTTTGTGCCCAGTCAGAGGCGGGGTCTGCGCTCCAACTGACTTCTTGGGCTGTGTAGCATCTGGCTGCTAGTAGCTTTTGTAGCATATCAAAATAGCACACATTCTGTTTTTGGTACTTTTACTGTAATTTCTGGAGAAGTGTCTTCCTTAATCTTTAAAGATTTAAAAAGGAAGATTTTTTTTATGTCACTTGTGGTTTTTTTAATAAACAAACCTACACGCAGGAACTTAATATCTCTATAACGTGTTAATTTAAGTATACATAATAAGCTAATGCTATTCGTACATGTGTGTTTGCAACACCTCTGCTGTTTGCTAACTGCATCTCTGGCGTAATCAAACAGTATCAATTAAAAACAAACACCTCGTGGATCTTCACTATGACATGCAGAACTGAAAAATCACAATTGAAATCATCATGATTAAACTGAAGATTATTTCTTTCTTAGTTTGACTCTGAAGCTGAATCTTGCCTTGAACATTTAAAACACATAATATTTCTACCTGGTTTCTTTTTATCTTTCCTGTGTTTCTTTGCTGTGGAAGAGCGGCGCCACCATCTCTCAGGTTTTATTCTAGCTGTCTGTGTTTCAGATGTTACTTTAACCCTTTTGGCCTTTGAGATATTTGTGTCATTTTCATCTTGTACATCATGTACAAACCCTCTTTTGGTTCTGTGTTTCTGTGGTGATATGACTAAGCTCTGTATGGCATTAATTACTTTCTCATGTTCCCCTTCTTTATAGCAAGGCTCAGGTGATGGCGCCTTGACCACCGGGCGATCAATGACTCTGTCTTTAATGTCTTGAATATCTATTTGCTCAATTGAGTCCGGAGAAACAACCTCTTCTTTGTTGAACCCTGCTACTGCTACCCCCACCTTCTCTTCCTCGCCTACCATAGCAGCATCTTGACACTGGTCCACCTCTTCAGTGGTTGCTGGAGTACAAGTATCTGCAGTTTGTGCTGGAAAGTAGGTAGTGGTACATAAAATTAAGGCAATATTCATTCATACTACAGATAAGTCAGCATAATTAAAATGTTTGGCATCTTACCATTCTTTCTGTAAAAAAGAAGATAAGCACTTTTGGATCTAGTGAGTCAAACAAGAGAAAGAAAATGGATCAATTCAAACGATCACATTGAAAAAGATTGGGCCATTATGTATTTTGTGTGTGTGTGTGTGTGTGTGTGTGTGTGTGTGTGTGTGTGTGTGTGTGTGTGTGTGTGTGTGTGTGTGTGTGTGTGTGTGTGTGTGTGTGTGTGTGTGTGATTTGTGTGCTCCAGTACTTTCTGGGGATTCTGCCTGTGTCAAGGGGTCACTTGAATCATCTTTTTAACAGCTAAATGTATTCTGGTGGATAACTGAAATAAAGAACATGTTGGATGTCAGGCTGCCTCCCCTCTGCTGGCACCACTTTCTTTCCCATCCCATTTGGCTAATTTTTAAATAGTCTTTGATTGGATTATTTAAGATTAAATAAACAAATTATATTGTAATACATTTTGTGATACACCTTCCTACATTGATTTACCTCATTTCAGCAAAAACTAACACCCTTCTATTCACAGATACTTCCGGTCTAAGTAATCAATAAATACATTTTCTTTTTGAACCACATCTCGGTCTTTATTCAGTTGCTGAACCTGTGTTGCCTTTGTTTGAAGGAGTTTATATACTTCCTGGAGTAAAATTCCCCAGGTGGTGATGCTGGGTCAGTTAGATTCTTGTTTCTTGTTTATTACACACCAATAGTGCCCCTTGCTACATATGCATGTACCAAGCAACAACCCCCAGATCAGACACAAGGAGCAAAAAACAGCCACTTGAGGCTGGTTTCAAAAGCGAGTCATCCCATTTTACGCTACATATTAAATGTCCTCACTTTAAAGAAATATTAAGCATGTTTACAACTTGGGACAAAAAGATTTTGAGCTCCAATTCCAATCATGACAACTGTGTGAGGCTGGGTTTTATAACTCGACTGTAAAATGATATTAATGCTAGAAGTTATGGATAATGACAGGTGTGGTCACTTTGAGTAACAGGTGTATCAGCTTAATTATGATGATAAAAATGTTGCCTCTAAGGGATGTTTAATGCATGTATCAAACGAATAGTTTGTCTTGCTTTCTGCTTAATTATAATCAAAGACAATGATCTGGTTGGTGAGAAGAGATTTGGCTGCAGGATGGTTAAAGAAATCATCTGCAACTAAAACTAACCTTTGGAAGTTCCCTGACTGGAATGGGGAATCAACCTGTAGGACAAAAGGTTAATCAAACATCAAGCGATGAATCTCACGTCATGAGGATTTTCTGCAACACCAGAATTAAAGGGTTCTGTCTCACCAATGTGACCATGGTGTCACTGAAGTTATACCATGTAACCTTCTGTGTTTCATCCTCCTGGGACTTGATTGTAGCAGTGTAATGCCCACCTCTAAGATCTCCAAAATGCTCCACAAACGCATACAGTTCATAAGTCTGATTCTGATAAGCAACAGAGACGATGACATAAGATTAAGGAATTAAAACGATATTTGTTATTTAAAAAAAGCCTTTCAAATATTTTGTAGATCCATACCTCTGGTATCTGTAGCATGCAGGGAACACTGACAGTGTGGTTCATTTTGATGTAAGTCATGGTGGAGTAGTCAAGCTCAAATTTCTTCAGTAGCAGAGTCAGAACCTCTGGATGATGCTTTATTTCACATTTCTGAACAAAAAAAACATTTATATTATCATGCTGTTCTGTCTTTTGTGAAGAACATTTAATATTGTTTAAGTTTTCTTGTTTTTACTGCCCCCACCTGGTTGTTTAAGTGTATTGAGCAGTGTGAGCATGTGAGGTGTTAGTGCTGTGACGTGCCGACAACAGTTGCTTCACCTCTCGCAAAATGTTCTTCCAAATTGTTGCCTTAGACACAAATTCATTCAATATTTTTAATTATTTAGTGTACAGAGGCAGAACGTACGTTTTAAAGTTGTTGCTCAAGACGATTTGATTTCATAAATTCATAGCTACCAGAGCTGTAAGCTATCACAAATTGTCGCTTGGGCCTTATCTTCTGCTTATTTTTCTCTCATGCAGTTTGTGCTTTGTTACAGTTATGCAAAAAATAAAGTAAAATACTGTGAATTCTTCAATAAACATAAAGAAAAGTTACGCCCCAAAATAATTGGAGGACCTACACTTACAGCTAACTGTCCTTGAATCTCTGCAACTAATTGCAAGGACAGTAAACATGTAATTATGAGTTTGTTACTAAACTCTTATGGGTGATTTCAAGTATTTTTTTTAACTTGGTCCCTATTACTAATAAGATCTAAATGACTCAAAGGTACTATACATTTTGACTTTAGTCAATTGTTTCATCTGGCAGGTAGGACGCAGACATTAACAACTGCATTGTTTTTAAGGGGGACGACTGAGTTGATGAAAGCTTTCACTAAAAGGGAATTTGCCACTGATGAGATTGTAGTGAGTGTGGCAGACTTTGAATAACTATAACTCAGCTTTTATTAAGGTCAGATTTGTTTACAGCATTCCATCACTCGGTTCAAAGTTATCAGATTTTAAGCAGAGGCAATCTGCTTGATGCTCTACTAAATCTTTAGTATCTATCAATCATTTAGACCCTACAGTATGCTCAAATTTGGCCCAGCATTTAAAAAAATCAAATGTCCTTTTATAGTATAATTTTAGAATAAAATACACAAAAAAGAAAGATCACTCACAATTGTAGCATCACGTTTGTCATCACATTTGTCACAGTACATCTGGTTGTCTCCACTAAATTCCAAAGCTGTGAAATACTCCTCAATGCCTTTCACCTAAGAAAACAGGCAACAAACCATCAAGCAATAAATAGAGATAATACAAATACATTAGTCATAAAACACATGCCTTTTAATAAGATACATGAAAAGATGAGTTTGGTTCCTAATTTTCAGGTTAAAATTGAGTGCTATGGTTGTCATTTAATTTGATTGTCTAATTTAAAAGTGCTTGTATTCAAGCCATGCTCAGACAAACAGAAATAATACATTTCACCTTGCATAAGTTTGTCTGAGGCATCATTTCTAGTTATTCACATTAATAATCAGCTACTGATTCCTGAGTTTGGATTTTTAATTTCTGTTTCTGATTTGAGTCATACTGCCAACTAGCTGGAATTGTCATGAATTTGAGTATTTTGGTTGGCTATGTATGTAACCATGACATGGGTAAATAGAGAAGAGAATCAAAGCAGGCTGATTTACCGCTCTGCTGAGTTGTGTCAGTTGAATTTAGATAATTTATTTCAATCTAAACTCTTTGTCAGATGCATAGTCTTTGATTATGTATCCTAGCACTAGTCTGTAAAATTGCATTTTAAGTTCATCAAAAAGTGGCTACAGAAAAATCTTTTTAAATGGCTTGGTTTACAGATGCATACCACGCTGTATTCACTGTCGGAGTCCACCAGTGCAAGAGGAAGATGCCAAAACGGTCCATCTGTTTCAGTCTTTGTATCACATGCCGAACATGTAGTCCTGTGTGTCAACATGCCATGAAACATCTGACAGAAAACACATAGAGACAGGCAAAAATGTATTATTTAGTTAATAGATAGATAGATAGATAGATGGATAGATAGAGACAGACAGACAGAACAGGGACATAAATTCTCCTTTGACATGTAATTATTTAATCATTATTACTCCACCTGTGACGCCTCATCACTGGTTAGATTCAAAATCTTTTCAAAGTACTCTGCAGCATCTTGCTGTTCATACACTGAGAGGGGAGAGCGGAAATAAACATGTTTTATTAACATTGAAAGGACGACCTTATGTTACAAAGAACAAAACTCATTCTGTATTAGGCTACTTAAGATGTTATTATAATGTATAGGCCTTTAAGCCTACATTTTAAGATGATTTTCCGTAAAATGTTTTTTAAATTCAATAGGCTAACAAAAATAAGTCTTTGGAGCCTGTTCTAAAGCTCTGTTGCTCTGTGTGCTAACATGTACAGTAGGTCTACCTCGTGTGATGCCGAGCTTTTTGGTGATGTCATCGGGGTTCGCTGCTTCTTCATTCAATGTATGAAACAGGGTGTTAAGCTGACGATCAATACACTCAGTGCTACGATTGTCACAGGTGTACCTGAACAAAGTCAAAGCATAGTCGTCATCAAAAAGAGAGGTGCATTGTATCGTCACCTAAAATGTTAAATTGGACTTTGTAACGAACCTTTCCACAGCTTCTCTGAAGTCTTTGGTCATAAAGAGCACCTGCAGCACACTGTTCAGGTAACAAGTAGCTCCTTGGTTTCTCAAGCCATTAAGCCCAACTGTTGGAGATTGGAAAAAAAATATATAAAACCCTCGCACATCCATGTCATAGGACAGGTGCGTAAAGGTAAACTCCCGCAGACTGTCTCTAACTTGCAAACAAACATTTATTGGCTACGTTTCGGTACTAGACCTTCATCAGGCAAAACGTTGCCAATAAATGTTTGTTTGCAACTTAGAGACAGTGTGCTGGAGTTTAGTCTATCTTTAAATTAAAAAAAATAAAATAAAAAATAAAGCCTGTAAATCACACTGTCTTTATTTTGTGGATAGTGAACTGGTCTAAAATCAGGTAGCTTACTTGAAGAAGGATTGTAAGAAAACTGTCTACTATAATTCAATGGGTAACTCATTTTGATTTCCCTCTGTCGTTTCTTTCTTTCACTTAGGCTATAGCTCGCTAATAGTCTTGACAAGGAAATAATCGCAAACACAAATCAAGAAAAGCAGCTTACCTTCAGTTGTTGGCTTCATACTTGAAAGACAAACGTGTTAGACAGAAAGTCGTCCTCTCTGTTTCTTATCCAACGATCTATCTGCTCTGCAACAAACTTTCTCTTTCACTTATGGCCTCATAAGAATGCACGAGTTCAGGGTGTGACTAAGTTGCTTCCCAAAGCTAAATAGGACATGAGATAGACTTTTTACTGACATAAGTGACAGCCTGGGTATATCACGTAAAGTCTATGTGTTTTAGCTTTGTGGAAATTGGGATTTTTTTTTTTTCAAATGTAATGCAGTAGGCTACCCAGAAGTTAACATGGACATGAACAATAATATAATGACAACATTATTTGAAGCTCTGGCGTAAGTTCAGTCAGGAAGTACCATAGTTGCCTTCATGGTCTGGTCTTTCTCATTCATCCCTTTTTGCATGCTCTCATGTTTCCGCTGTCATTCTCCAGCTGTCATTTTCGAGCTGTCATTTTGGGGTAATCAGCTGTCTCGTCAGTGGTGTCATCTAACCAATCGCATGGCGCGTTCCTCCCTCATTTTCAGCCTATCATCGTTCTGCTTCCCTTTTAAATATGATTCTTTCTCTGCCTTAGTTCCTTCATGCCGATGTTTCGTGCGCCTCCCCACATTCATTGTAATAAACCATTTTCTTCATTCACTTGTCTCTCCTGATTGAAATGTCCATTCACAGAGTCTGAATTCCTCCAAGCAGCTGGCCGGGGTTAGACTCCGATCCTTGACACTTTACAGCATGTCACTCCCCACTCTCTCATCCCTCTATATCCACTGTCCTGTCCTCTAGTAAAGGCTAAAATGCCAAAAAGGTAGGCCTATCTTAAAAAAGGAATAGCACTATGGAATCATATTTTATCAATAACTTCTGAGTTTGAAAGTCCATATGCAGAACTGTGCAAAGGTTATAGGCCACCATTAGATTTGTTGTTTTAGCAATTTCATTGCTTACTGTTTTTTTCTGAATATGGGTAAAGTGGGACACTTTTTGTGTGTGTTAATTTTAGTTACGCTTGATTTGCCATAGCTCCTCATAATATCCTTAATAGCTTAAGAGCTCTACTTTACTATAGAGAAGAAAATAAAGACAAATATTAAACACATGACTGATCACTCTTCCTCAAACACACATTGACCCTAAACAAAAATGTTCCTGGGACTATTGGCAAAGTGGGACACCTTTAATTGGTAAACTGGGAAACTTAAAACATATTCAGGTTTTGAAGTCAAAAAACAATAATAATATAAATAACAACAATTATCAAATTTAAATAAAGAACCTTCATAAAAATCTCATAGATCATTAATTACACATACTAAATTTAATTGCGAACACACAGGCAGCAAACATTCATCAGCCCCCGCCTATAAGGGAGGTATGTTAAAAAGGAACTTCCCCCATTTCAATGACTTGAATGGCTGTCCCACTTTGCCAATATTGCACTGTCCCGTGTTAAAATTGCCCCAAAAAAATAAATAAATTAGACTTTATTTTATTTTGATTCATCATCATATTCCATACAATATAAATAAAAACGACAAGCTATCCATTATTGTTTTTATTTTTAAGACCTTTACATCATCCATCTCAAAATGTCATTGTGCTTTCCATCGCTGGTTCACTGCAAGCTTGTTGAATATGGTGTGCCCCGCCCCAGAAAGTGATGTCACACCCACAGAAACATTATCTATGATCTACATCTATGATTAGCTCAGTGTTGATTTTTTTAGTTGTGGAAGTCTTTACATGTAACGATAAACATGATTAGTCTTAACTGTCCCACTTGACCCATATTCACCCTGTATTTGTTAGCGATCTATTTACTGTCTAGATTGTGTTGCAACATTCTAATCCAGCTGACAACCGCCCTGATGATAGTCTCCTTATATCTGCACACAGAATCAATAACAATACATTACACTAAAAGTGTCTTTATCTTTTGCAACAATAAAAACAGAGTTTCAAGAGGCTTCATGGGCCAAGCAGGATCAGTATCAGAGGCAGTAGGAGCAGCAGGAGGAGGAGGACTCTATCAAGCAGACAATCCTCCAGGAACCTTCAACACCATCATGATGAGGGACATGTGCTGGACTCCATAATTTGACAGAGGCTTGGAGTCTTCTTCCAGCACCTTGTCTGTGAATATCAGCCTCACAGCAGCCCCTCCTATTGTACATTCACAAATAAACAATGCAGAACTCTGAATGAGCTGTCTAGTTTTTGAAAGTAAAATTAGACATTCAAAGGTGCAGCAGTGTCGTTCTTGTCCATCACTGTGACTACAAGGAGAAACTGTGGAGGCTTATCCAAAGTGCACAAAATGGCATGTGATTAATTGCAATATGAAAAAACGAATGCAATCATTTCAGACATTGATCAATGGTGATTAAGTTAACGCTGACAGCCCTAATTGTAAGTGGTTAAGAGCATTTTAAAGTGGCCTCATTTCAACCAACTCTATCAAAAAGTGGAACTCTGCTCATTTGTTTATACATCAAATTAAAATGTTTCTTGTTAAAAATAAAACTACAACAATTCAACTGCATGAGCCTTTCTGCACAATGAGTAGCTTTGAAATGGAGGCCTATAAATTATGACTTTCAATACAAGGCTGACTTTTCTCGGCTTTAATTCAAAATTGCACGAGGCTGCCCTCTTTTAGAAATAATATAATTCAGGTCCTTCTGCTATGTCACGTTGTCATGCCTCCACTGTACCTGCGGCGTCTGGAAGCTTCTGTTGTATCTTTTCCTTCAGCTGCTGGACCGTCATGCTGTTCATCTGCTCCTCGGTGTTGCACAGGTCGATGATCAGACTCTCCCCCCTTGGACCTTTGACCACGACCTGATAGGTTTTCCCCATTTTTGAGAGGGGCTTTCTGTTTTCGTTGTGCGAATTGCAGCAGTGCGTTCGACTCTGCAGCTGAGAGATAATGTCACCATAGCCTACATTTAAGGGCGTTGTTTAAAAAGCCTCTTACGTAAAGGGATGGGAGAATTCTTTCACTTTCGCCTGGAGCCGTAGCATTAAAAAAGCAAAGTGGCATTCAAAAGTAAGAAATAAAACGTGAAAGGAAAGTCGTCAGTCTCATAGAAAGATAGTCTACAAATAAGGAAAAAAAATAGATATTAATACCATTAATAAATATTAAAAAATAAACATGTGAAAGCATTTCCTTATAACTCAATATGATGATGGGAATCCCCTGATTCTCACATGTGTATCCGCCTAGTAGAACCAACTCACCGAGCTGCTCTGCTATCACGTGATTTCTATGAACTTTTCTGCTTCTTTTCAATCACGTGATTTCTTCAAACTTTTGTGGGGGGGGGGGCGAGATCTCAGTGAATGTGACAGACACAACATAAGGCGTAAGGTAGCGGTGCCTTTTTCACAGTTCAGACTAAGACGAAGTTTGTGACGGAGCTCAAACAAAATGAGCACTCAGGAGGAGAAAAGATACGACCCAAAAGACACTACTCTGAAGTTTGTCAAGAGGCGGGATGATCTGGACCCCTACCGTAAGTAGATTACCGAAATTGATGGATTGCCAATCAATTTAATAAATACAGCCACATTGACATTTACTAAAATAATGTTTCTTTTTACACATGCACACATCGATTGTGCTCATATAGACCCTAACATGTAGGCCTATTGCAAGCTTTTCATTAATATTATTTTTTTAATTACATTTTATTTTCTTGATATGCAGTTAATAACGACATAGCCTATTTTTTTTTTTTATCTCTATAAGGAAGGCAGGAGAAATCTTTCCCACTTGTTGAATTATATGTGGGTAACTGATGTTGTTGTTGTTGTTGTTGTTGTTGTTGTTGTTGTTGTGCTCTTCAGCCCCAGAGGAGGGAGATTTGGGTCTCCGGGCAGAGATGTCCTGCGGTCACGCCGTCACACCTCAGTCTCTTACTGGGTGGTGTCGCAGCTTGCTGGATCAAGTACTTTCCATCTTGTTATTTACAGATCACACATGCATTTCGCTTCAGAATAAGTTTTGCAAAATAAGTTTACAAATGTTGATGAACTATGCCATTCTCCTTGTTAAAAGGGCATTTCTGTTCATCTAAAATATGGCATATATGTTTAGCAATGTCACACCAAATTTCACCTCACGACATCATTTCATAAACAACGCATTACATAAAAGTACATAAAAAACAGAGTGTCAGGAGTCTTCATGGGCCAAGCAGGATCAATCAGAGGCAGTTGGAGGAGGAGGAGGAGACTCCATAGGCAGACAATCCTCCCTTAACCCTCAACACCATCATGATGATGGAAATGTGCTGGACTCCATAATCACACACAACCTTGGAGTCTTCCTGCAGCTCCTTGTCTGTTAAGATCAGCCTCATATCACCCTCTCCTGCATTTACAAATACACAATGCAGAACTCGTTCTGTTGATGCCAAGTGGCCCGAAATTATAATTTTAGATTTTAGTCAACATGTTGGCCTATGGTTTAATTTAGTGACAGTTGTCTTTGAACCCCTATGACATGATCTGTCCTTTGCTTGCAGGGCCAGTACAAATTCAAGTGCCCTGCTTTGAAGGATGGTACTGTCTTTAAGTGTGACGCACTTTGGTCTTATCAAGAGGTGCGCCGGCTGGCCGTGCTAACAACTGAAGAGATGCAGCACTTTGAACTGAGCATTGCCAGGATGGCTGCAAAAGAATACTGCGAATTCAAAGATGTGAGTGGACCTTTACAAAATTGACAGTAAAAAAATGAATTGCTTGTTCAAATATCTAGCTTGAGGACAGAGGCACTTTAGCCCAGCTTACTGTAGCCCAATGACCGGAAACAAGGGGAAACAACTTACCTGGATCTGTTTAAAGGAGCCAAATCTGCCTGCCAGCCCCTTTAAAACTGTGTCCTGGCAGCAGGGCTGGCTAAAGGCAAAGTTTGGAGCCTTTTAATATCGTAATAAAGTAATAATAGATGCATTATTTAATAACGAATGCATCGTCACCTCTGATAATAAAGTGTGGTTGCCAGAATTATATTCTCTCCTATGGCGCTGAAAAGGCTAGAGCCAGTCCCGCTTAGCAAAGACGTAGTCGGCACATTCTGAACTAAGAGCATGATTTCATTTTTGCTTCCACAGTTTGAAAGGAGTCAACAGGTTTTATTGAAAACTTTTTGCACTGAGGAAGTCAGCTATTTCCTGCTTCTTTCCGTCTCTATGACAAGTGAAGCTGGTGTGCTAGCTTCCCCTGATATTTACCTGGAAGAGCAGAGAGAAGTTTATTTTATTCAAATGAAGAAAAGTTATTGATTTTATTGATCTAAATATTAAACTTCTCCTTCTGAAATCATAATCAGTTTTATTAGCCAGGTGTGTTAACAAATTTGGCGTTGGTTTTTCCCTCCTCTCAACAGATTGATGCTTAATTCAGGGCAAGCTCCAAGTCAGTTGAATGTTTCTCACATCCTTTCTTGCAGTGTCCTGGGTGTAAGACCTATTTGGAGAGAGAGGACATGGATAACTTAAGTGTGCGCTGCACAATCTGCACAGCTGACAAAAAGGAAGCTTATGAGTTCTGCTGGCAGTGTCTGAAGGTGTGGAAGGGTCCAGCTCCACGCTCCGACCGCTGTGACAATGACAACTGTATCAACAACGACCTTGAGCTTCTGAGGACGTGCAAGACCACGGCGCTCCCTCAGGTGCAGGGTGTTGATGCGTGTCCCTCCATCCGGGCCTGTCCCACTTGCGGTCAGAAAGTGGAGCATGACAAAACGGGCTGTAAGAACATCATCTGTCCTCGCTGCCAGGTTGAGTTCTGCTTTGTGTGTCTAAAGCTCACTACTAAGTGTCTGAAGACGAGCTCTTACTTCATCCCCTGCAGCGGTGGTGTGGCTCCCAGACAGACCTCCATACCTACATGGCGTAGAAATTAATCTTGAATTGGTACAGGCATTTTTACTCATGATTTAGCTTTCAGGCCTCCTATGTCTTACTGTAATGGACTCTTCTTCTTGGGTTTTATTGTAACTGCTTATTCCTGTATTGATCTGTACTCAATAATATGTTATTTAAGACTACATGAAGTAATAAAAATATATCTCTACATTAATGCAAAGTATCTGGTGATAACTTACCTGGACAGATGTTTGAATGTGAACCTATTTCCTCTATGTTTCAATGAAAGCAAAATCCTAATTATCCATTGTGCAATATATAATTCAAACTTTCAAATTCACATTGATCATGTAGTGCCTCTAAAATTGGTCAATTATGCACACAAGGTTTGAAAGTGTAAAAATCTTCACACCTGCCCAGAAAAAGATATGTATGTTAAAGGAGATGTAACACCCCCTATAGGTCAATCCCAAAATAACTGATCAATGACAATACAGGTGATAATTCTTATGAAGTATACACTTTTTACACAACAATTTACATTTGAGTATTCAAACAATTGATTATTTTACTTAACCATGATGACACAGGTTCGTGTACGATAAGGGTCAGGATATGAAAGTATAAAACGTCAGACAGGATTTAACTGCATGAAAAACGGGAAAGCGTTTTTTTCGTTTTAAACCAAAAATGAGAAAATCAATTTCAAAATAATGGTCGATATTAGTTAATATTAATTACATTTCTTGTAATTACCGTAATTGATTAAGAAATGTCGTCACGTGACCAGGAAGTAAAAGTGTCAGAATAAAAGCCCAGGGGAACAGAACGAGATAGATAGATACAACCTCGCTTCGCTTTACCTCTCTGAACTCCTGCACATCAACACACCCACCCGCACTAAGGTCTTCTTCCATTCACCGCACTGCACCACCCGCCCGCCTGTCCACCATGGGGTCCAGAGCCTTCAGTCGCTCTGGACCCAGCTTCTGGAACTCCCTCCCACCACACATCCGTAATATTGACTCTCTCTTCATTTTTAAATCACATCTCAAAACAAATCTTTTTAAACTGGCATATTCAGTCTGATCATTCCCTTTCCCGTCTCATATATCCGCTACATCCTGTTAATTTGTCTTTTTAATGTTAATTTTATCGATGTATTGTGAATTTGTTGTTTTTATCTCTGCTTTGTAAGATGATCTGATGATGATGAGTGTTTTGAAAGGCGTCTTTAAATAACATTTATTATTACTATTATTTAGATAGATTGATGAGTTTTTAATGAATTTTCTTTTGCCAATTGATGACTTAGTTTTAATTTAATAGGCTATAATTCAATTTTACCTGATTGGTTGTGTGAAACCCATAAATATGTAAGAGTAAGTAAGAGAGAGTAAGTTATTTAATGTAAGAAAGGACACATTTAAATGTATGCTTTTGATGATTTTGGATTTTATTTCTTGAGCTGTAGTTACTCGTTTAAACCACAAGAGAGAGTATCCCCTGAAGTGACCTCTAGTTGTGGTAACTTATGAGTTCCCCATTATTCACTGTCAAGGTTGTCACATGGACATGTTTAACTTTATCGTTACAACACTAATCATGTTAATACCATTACAGTTGAACTTAAAAGTACATTACCTCATCATTTAATTTAAACTTGATTTACTTATTTTACCCCATGTATATAGTGTGTGTAATAATGGACAGGCACCAAAAAGTAAGCCAATGGGTAAAACCGCTACTCAGGTAATCTGATGGGTTTTTGAGTCCTGAGACCAGCAGGGTATTTCATTTACAATGGAAACTTGTTCCTGTGGTGGTTACAGTATGCATTACAGTTTTTTTTTCGATTGCTATGACAATTGTTTCAATACTTTTAACAATTTTACTAAACTCTTAACACACCAACTCACGAAAACACACAATTGGCAAAACAGTGAATTTCATGCTCAAAACCACCCATTGTAAACTAAACTCTAACACTCATTTTCAAAATACAATAATACACAAACACAATACCACAATGTACACCAAAACACTGGAAACATGTCTCAAAATCAAAAAAAGCTTCCATAACACTTACACATGTTGTCTTCCAGCAGGAACATTTAGTCAATCACATCACAATGTCATAAAAAACACTAACATCAGATGGAATAACAGAAACTGCATTACTTTACATGTGTCAGATCTGCCCTTATACAATGGACAGTATATTGTATTGATCATGGATTGTGTTTAGCCCTGCATTTTCTTTTGAAGCCTCTCTACATTTCTGTTTTGTTAGGTTAAGTAAATGCATGCATTTTGTTTCTTTTGCTGCAGGAATTCAAAACAAAAAATGAATGACCCATATCAGAGTAGCTTTACAGAATGTGCGGTTTATGAAAAAAGAAGACAGAAACAGAATTTCTGCAGTAAAGGTTTTATTTCATTGTCAGCAATCACCATGTTGATAATGGCAAGCTCCTGTTCTTCATTTACAGTAGGGGCGTTCCTCTGCCCCCTCAGGGAGGTAGACGTTGAATCCTTAGAGAGACAAAATACAGTTACATATTAGAAACCAGAGGCTTACAGTAACTGTAATACAAGGTAGAAATGATTTACACTTTGCAGTAGGATAAGCCATAATACAATATCCTACCTGTTGGTTTCTTGAAAAATCCGGACAATGGATGCCACTGTGTCCCGTCTAAGATTTGGCTGTACTCGTTCACCAGCCATTCTGTATGATAACCCGTGATTTATGACATGGTCTATGACAGTAGCTCTTATTTCATCAGTTACCCTAGCTCTGGTCCTTCTTTGAGCGCCACCACGCATTCTAACTTCTCTCCCTCTACCTTATCCTCATCCAGGTATTCCTCTCCCTTGCTGTTGCCCCCTCCTCTCCCATGTCCTGGTTCTTGTCTAACTCTCCCATGTCCTGGTACTCTTTTGCACACAAGATCAGCCCAAAGAGGTCCTTTTTTACTGTATAACATATGGTCATGCAATTGACAGAACCTCAACCAACACCTGAGTGTGTTCCTATGGGAAGCAGCTGGGATTTATCTTTTTGCATAACTTCAATCAGCTGTTTCTCAGTAGCAATGGAAAAAATACAGGGGATATATATGTGTTTCAATCTACAATATGACAGCTATGCATTTTGTGTCTAAGCAACAATAAATCAATTTCTTCAGGAATTGCCTATTCTAGTTATATATTTTTTAATTTTTTTGCTTGGAACTAAACACAAACTTCTCCTGGTAATTAATGAGTAGTATATCATTCCTGTAGCGACCAGCCTGTTTGCTTATTATCTATAACCAGACTGCTCTTTCCTTGTTCCATTGTCAGCTACAAACAATGAAAAGCCTGCAAGCAGTAATGATGTCTTGTCTTAACAAGGTCTGAAAAAACAAACATCCAGACATTGTTTTATATACTTTTAATGGCTGCTTGTCTGTGCAGAATCCTGATGATTGAAACAAATACTTTATTCAATGTGTATGTACATAGCCACTGCCACCTTCCCAGTAGATAATGATTATCTTTTTTCTGCATTTATTTATGAAAATCAGTCTGCAGAGTTGTTAAGTCATGTAAAAAAAACATTGCAATTTTAACAGCCTTTTCACAACTTTTGGATACAACAAGAAAACAACATAATTCTACATAACCTATTAATGCTCATCTTGAACACGTTTCTATAATCCTGAGGTTAAACTCACTGGATGTTTTCACACTCTCAATGTAACCGTGTTGCTCTCCCTTTAGGCTCCACTATTATTTTCACATTACTGTATCATTGATATAGGCATGAGAGAAACAAAAATATATTACATGACTTCTTTCATTGTGCTAACTAGGAATTTGCATCACATAAGCTAGGCAAAAATAAAACAAAGTTGAAGGTAAGACCCCAAGCGTCTGCCCGTGACCTATTGTAAACATTGTTTTGTTGTGCCAATAGACTGTATTTTTTATATTCATACGGCTCATTACAGTAAGAAAGTAAACTTTGTCCCTGAGCTTTGAATGAATGTTTGAATTTAGAATAATTCAAAGCTTGATTCAAAGGCAACTGGACTTGGTTGAAGATCTTGTAGACGTTTAACCTCTCCTCCAAAAGGTTCTTCAGTTGTTGACAGGGCTAGTTGCCTCTGTGGATTAATTTGAAGCCATTTAAAGTACACCTCAACAGAGTAAACAACAACATCATAATTTGCCAGAGAGGATGTCAGAGGAAACAGCTTGGCCTTCTTGGACTGTGAGGTGTGCATTGAAGAGGACAGAATCTCAACAATAGAGTCTACAGGAAACCTACACACTCAGACCAGTATTTACTTTTTGAACACTTAAAGATGATATTTTTATGTCACAAGGCGGAATTTACTTTTTACCTGTCAACTGTGCTGTGTGGGAGGTTCTTAACGTTAAATGAGCCATTTAAAGGTGAAGCGGGTTGAAGCCATTAATGCAGTTAAAAATAGGTATTGCATTATTGTCAGACCTTAATCACATCACGATTAACTTGTTAACACTGACAGGATGAGGACCTACAATCTTATGTCTGAGAGAGGACACCTAACACCTGAAAGATGTGTTAGTGACGTCTACTTTGGAGACCTTGAATAGCTATATTTATTAATTTCATGGCATTATCAATTGTTGGGCTATGGAGAGAGGACGGCTCTAGCAGAATAAGGCTGTTAACACAAGGGCTGAATTGCAGGACAGACAAACAGAAAATTAATAAATCATTCCCTGAGAATTTCCTCGTAGCTAATCCTATGGGGCTAGTGTGAAATGCTGGAAAAGGAGAGGACATACATGGCAGGGCAGGCTATAGCAATCAAACTGCACTCCTTGGGGTTCAAATTATCTTCTTTTAGCAGCTGACTCTGGGCAGCACACTGTTTTACTTCTGTTGGACCTGTCAGTGGCTTTTGACACTGTTGATCATAGTATTTTAATCAGACGATTTTAAAAGTGGGTCGGCATTTCAGGATTGGTTTTAGATTGGTTTCATTCTAACCTCTGGGAGAGATCATTCTGTGTGGAAATTGGACATTTTAAATCAACTTCAATACCTTTAACATATGGAGTTCCACAGGGTTCCTTACTGTTTTCAATTTCACTGCTACCACTTGGGTTGTATGTAAAGTGTTATAAATAAAGACGTCTATTTCTAAAAGCCTATTGACCATTCCTGACTCTTTAGCAGCAGACCGAAGATTTTTGCTTTATAGGTTACTGTAGAAGAAAATAAGACTCAGACACAAAAAGATTGTTTATTGGTGTAGAGGGGCGATTGTTCAGAATGTCTTTGAACCACATCTGTTCTCTTGCTGTGAGGTTGGGGTTCTGCTGAGGGGCAGACTCGCATAAGTGTAACTCCTTGTAGTAGCTGCAGACCAGGAGAGAGTGGCAGATGGGGAGTGAAAGTACATTTTATTTAAATATTTACAGGTTTGTATACAATGAAAGACATGCACCTGTTGGCCCTATTTCCCTGAAAGGTTCTGAGCAGCAGTAGGGGGGTTGGGCTTGTTGGAAGAAGGATGGAACGACATGGAAGAGCACAGCATGGCGGTATGACCTTGATTTCAACCCCAGGAAATGATTTGGTAGCCTCCGGCAACTATCACTAAGAGCTCAGGGTCCAAAGTGGTCTAGTTCAGGCAAATGTAATACAGAGCTATATGCATAACCGCTTTTCTTGATAAAGCTCTCTGATACAGAACTGGTGGCAGATAAACATTCAGTTTTTAGCCGTGAATCATTCAGGGATGGCAGAATCAGACTAACTAAATTAATTTTGTGATCTAAAAAAGATTTTAGATCTTAGATGGGGGTGATATGTAAGCTGCTTGAGGGGTGCATGGCCTATTGAGAGGTGGAGCTGAGTTTCATTGCATGTGAAAGCTGATTTTGGGTAAAGACAGACTCCAGATTGGCAATGTTGGATGCTGAGAATGAGGTGGTGGATGCAACAGTTTCTAGGAGACAAAGCAAACATCAAAACATCAAAGTTGTTTATAGAATATGCTAGGAACTGTTAGGAGACATTTTTCCTCTCAGGCTTCATGGAGCTTGAGAGGGACCAGATTTTTTTGGTTCTGGGAGGTAGCAATTTTTGACACTGGAGGGACACCAGGATCATGAAGCTGGGACAAGATGAGAGCTGCCTCGTCTGTTGTTGAAGTGTCACAAATAGCTAGGCAAGCGCTCCTGTGCCGGCAGTCTGAGGGGGTGGAAGCAATCTCCGGGAGCACCTGGACACTGGGGTCAAAATACCAAATACAAGATGATGGTGGTTGCATTCAGACATCAATATGAAATTCAAAAGTAAGAAGAAAAACAGGGTGAGTAGAATATTTGCAATTCACAGTGATTGAACTGTAACGACTAACTGATAGAGCAAAGAGGAGCCAATTTAAAACTTTGACAGCAGTAGGATTATTGGTTGCTGAAGGTCAAGGCAAATGATCCCAGTTTCCGAATTGGGAAGTCATTCTCTCAACTTCAATGTGTTCCCCAGGTGTTTTCAGTTCGAAAAGTTGGTAACAACATACAACGTGGATGCAATGGAGAAGATGTGTGGCATGTCACTGTTACAGGTTATATTTGAGCAAAAACTTGATGTGCAGTACGTGAATTAATAAAAGGTATTTCAACATTAACAAACATCTTTTTTCCCCCCATGTGATGACAAATATGACACGAAGTTGGCAAGTCGGCACCTATTTCTGGATCAATTTTCCAATTTGTTGTGCTGACTTGAGCAGGTGTTCATGTGCATTTTCCAACTTGGAAACTGTGTCCGACAGCTGTGGCTCAGTGGTAGAGCCAGTCGTCTCTCAACTGGAAGGTTGGGAGTTTTAACATCAGCACCCGCAGCCACATGTCTGATGTGTCCTTGGGCAAGACACTTAACCCCAAGTTACTCCTGCTGCTTCGACGACAGCGTATGGATGTTTATGAATGGGATTAGGTAATACTGAAAGTTTACATAGCAACCTCTACCATCAGTGTGTGAATGGATGTGAATGGGTAAGTGTGACCTGCGGTGTAAAAGTGCTTTGAGTAGTCAGAAGAAATGTGCTATACAAGCTCAAGTCCATTAACGACTTACCACATGCATGCAGGGATGCATGCCCCTGATTGGCAATCAGAAACAGGTTAGCTTAATCACCTGCCAATACTGTGGTAGAACAGATCTTGAAGTAAACACGAGAGGGAAAAACACTTAAAAAAAACCCCACCACAATAACCTTAGTACTCTTTCAAATCCATGAGGCAACCTGAAAAAAAAAATATTGTTCCTTTTTTCTTTTGACTGCAGAACAATTGATCATAAAAAAACAAAAGCAAACAATTAGTCCTTTTTTGGTAGCGCCTTCAGAAATAACAAAGAGTTGGAATTTTAAATATTGGTAACATGTTTATGTTATTGCGTTGTTCTTCAATGGGTCTCAGCCAAATTTAAATGTTAAAATATAGGCCCTGTTTATTTAATCCATCACATTAAACTCCATACCATAGAGAAAAGGTTTACGTTTTTGGTTTAGAGCAAATGTAAGTCATGTATTCTGCAAGTATTATACAATATATCACTAGGTATACTGTATTTGCACGTGTTGGAATTTAACTAAACATATTGTTCTATGATGGTATTAAGTTAGTTAACTTTAAGTCTAAAGAACATAGTACAAAGAAGTAAAAGGGCTTCAAGCTTCACTTGTTTCCATAAAATACATCAAGACTGTGAATTGTCAAACATGGAAGAAAAACACAAGATAAAAAAAAGAGTACTATAAAGCATCGGTTTTATATGCTTCAGGACAGCCGTTTGAAGTCAGCGTTAATAAGAACCATGATTTATACTTCTTGGGAGAATCATAAACCGTGTACTTTCTCACAAAGGCAGCTGGTCCTGTGGAACTGTACTGAAGGTAACACTTCATATAAAAAAAAGATGGTAGTCTCTTTAACCTTTTGGGGAAAAAGTCATTTGAGTTGTTGATTAATAAGAAATTTCTCTCTGCAGGACTATGAAAAGAAATGTGTCAACAACATGGATATAAAAGACATTTCATACAGGACATTGGTGTGACAGTTTTCATAACCAGGAGGTTTATTTCACTTCTTAACGCTTGAGGCTGACCAGTTTTGTTGCAGATTCTTATTTGTTGTGTTGCATAATGATACAGGAAAATAAAAGTAGAAATTAAAAATGCAATTAAACTGATTTGGATGGAGCATGAAATATAATGAAAAGCTCATGAGAAATTAAACACCTCCAGCAAAATAATGACAGAAACTAATATGGTGTTCCTGCAAGTGTGATTGAAGCTTTAAACAATAATAAACTTTTTTTTTTACAAACTTTTAATTGATGTAGTTTGATGATGGATGTGAATATAATGAAAAGCTATTTATAAAAAAAAGAACATATGCTGCTGTACCTGAAAGCTCTGTCTGAAATTACCTTTAATGGATCTTCATCAAAGCCTGACAGCTTTCTTGTGCAGAGGCTAAAGAGTGAAGCACTTTTCCTGCAATGATCAGCAAATATAGAAAATCAGCTTTTTACAGTTCATGTATTATGTTTTTTTTTTAATCTTCTTTCTCTGATCAACCTCAGCATCTGTCGGACCTTTGCTTAACATATTGCTATTTTATACGCGTCTCTGGTTTTATTTAGCTTGGCCTTTCTGTGGGGATTTTAATGTTCTTCTAACTTCTGGTGGTTTTTCTTCCAGTCAAAAGACATGCATGTTAGGTGGTAATTATAAAGAAACAGGTAAATGAGTGGGATGGATGTAAAGTGCAAGAAAGAAATGTGGTGTTATCAGATTTATTGATTGTTTGACCTGTGGAATATCTTAAAGTAAACACTTTCAGCAACACTCAGATAATAAGTTCCACTAAGTGATAATACAACTGTTCTCAAAATAAAGAGTCCTGCTCACTTCCAAACAAAGAAAGGTACCAGATTAAACAGCATGCCTTCCATGTCTTTCTCATGTAAAACAAATAGTTAGCTATCATTGGCATCAACAACCTTATCTCCAAAGGTGAAACTTTTTCATTAAACGTACATTGTGCGACACAAACCCATCATTTTAAAATGTTGATATTTTCTTCATGTAGCACTGGCACAAAACCTGCTTTGCAAGATAAAGATATTTGGTCAAATACAGACACTTAATTGGTGTCCCAACTAGGGATGGACATGAGTGCGCATTGGAATTATCTGAGTAACAATTCACTTCTCGGGCACACATCTTTTTAGGCTAAAATAGTTCCACTCAGTTAGTGTCACATGTGTAAGAGTTCTCTGGGTTTGCCTAACTTAATATACTCAGTAAGGAAACAGTTAAATGATACACAGAGGTACAACTTCTCAAGCCACAGCTCCCACTTTATTCAACATACACACACATGCACTGCAAGCCAGATTATGACAACCATGACAACCAAAACTGCTCAAGGCAGCTGCTTTAACTCTCAAAGGATAGATTACTCCAACAGGCGCGAGCACACACAAAAAAAGACGTAGATAACGTGCAGTACAAGATATGTGCCATTAGTATGGAACTCATTAGGACCTTTCTGTGTTTGCCTATATTTTATTTTTGCTCTGTAAAGTTAGCATTCTCACAGCATCATTACGTATTACACATGCAAACAATCTGAACAACATCATCTAATTGAATATGCCACCTGATAAAGACTTTTGTATACTATAATAAAGGATATAAGCCCAGAAAACAAATAAAATCAAAAAACAGAACTTGAGTTTTGCATTATTTCAATAAAAACCACACAGAAAACCCTTATAACGAACTAAACATCAACACAGACTATTGCCAAAATTACATGAGATAATTCCAGAAGTGTTCAGAAGTTTGCAGCTTCTACCATCACTGAGTAAGGAATAAATAGTAAACGCTCTAATGATAAGAAGTGCTAAGAAACAGACTTATTATTAGGCTATGTGTGAGGGAGATCACACTGGTCACTCACTGAGGAGGTAATCATGTCAGGCAGTGTCAGGTGTGTGTGTGTGTGTGTGTGTGAGTATGTGTGTGACTAATTGGTTGACCTGATTGGGCCCAGGTGTGTTAAGCTTATATATACCCTTGGGTTGCAGCAGTCTGTACAGACTCGTTGTTACACCATCAGAGACAGTGAGAGGTTCTGGGTGTTTCTTGTCGCTGCTAGAAGTGTATGGTTCTGTTAAGGTATGGAGCCAGGACAGGGACAGCTTAATTTTGGCATTGAAAATCAAATTTAGCATTGATAACAAAACCTGAACCAAAAACAAAAACAGTGGCACTGAAACACTTGTCCTGCATTGTAAACTGTCATATTAGCAATGAAATGGGTAGATCAAAACACATGCATTCAATTATTGTAGGATTTTGATACTTTTTTGCATTCTGGTGTGCTTAATGACTATCTCCTGAAATGTCAGTCTTTTGACAATCCCTGTCTCATTTTGACAGATTTTTTTACGATATAAGTGGTTTTCGGTTTCAGCTCTCTGTCACCTTTTTGGCATGGAGGGTTTGGGAGGAGGAGGAGGGTGCAATGGGTGATTTTCTTTTTAAATTACTCTCTCAACCCCTGAGGGTAGTTCTGGGTTATATTCTGTTATTGAGAGACATGCTTCTCTCACACACACACAGGACCTGTGGACATGCATTAGTGGAGAGATGTCAGAGTGGAGCTGACGGCCTGACCCCCCCCAAGATCAAGCAACATTTTTTTTAAAGATTTATTTTTGGTCTTTTTGTGCCTTTATTGTAGGGATAGGATAGTGGATAGAGTTGGAAATCAGGAAAGTAAGTCATTTAAGGATACCTTTCCGATAGAAAAGGACATCTGTCATTAAAAGTAACACATGAACACCAAGTGTTTGTGTCGGCTTGTCCCCCCCCCCCCCCCCCCCCCCCCCCCCCCCCAACGATGTAAACCTAGGGGAAACACTGATTTTCATTCACAATTTTGTTTGTATTCCAGGAACACATTCTGCTTACACAATTATGTTCCTTTCCCTACCGCAAGTTGGTAGTGTCAAAACTGGAGCTTCTCATGCAAGTGCGTTTAAAAAGAAGCAGTCAGTCATTCTCAGAATAAAACGGATACACGTGTAGGCTTTTTTTTCCAATATAGAGAAAATGAAACACTGTTTATCATAAAATATTAAAGGAAGAACATGCATTGAGCACCAGCATGAAACCACAACAACTCAGACTGCATTGTTGTGTTAGCATGCTAATGCTAGTGTGACAGGTCAATTGAGAACATTGATGTTTATTGTTTGGTTATCGGGGACCCCACAAACTAATTTTTGTTGTACTTGTCATTTTGAAATTCTTAGTTTATAATGTTTTTGAATTCATTTTCAAAGTTCCTAATGATAATGTATTTTTCTGAACTGCAAAATTATTCAAGCAGTTCATGTTAACATGTTATTAATTAAATACACAGATAATCAGGGACCAACGAGACACAGGTGAGGGTAATCAGGGCAGAGCTGACACACAAGGCGAGGACAAGAGGGACAGGATCTGAAAGACAGAGACAAGGGTGAAAACCAAAATACAACAAAACCCAGGAAAATAATATTAAATTTGCAAAACACAAAACAAAACCAAATGCAGAGTGGAACAGTCATAGTTGTTTCCAACACACTGTACGTTCAGACAAACAGAAGTAATCGAAAAGCACTCTTTCTCTCTAGCGACAAACAGTTTTGTTTATTTTAGCTACCTACTCTTAGCCTAGCTTAGCAGTTAGCTTTATTTACAATGGCTTCTTTTTCTGTCTCTCCCTCTCCTGCTCTCTCCTGCTTTTTGTGTCAGATGTTAAGTTACTCCTAGTCCTCCTTTAGTGATAATGATACATGTAAGAAATGTAGTCTATTTTTAGCTTTGGAGGCGAGGGTGTCTGAGTGAGAGACGGCTCCGCACCATTGAGTCAGAGTCATGGTATGCAGCAGCAGTTAGCCAGCCACCTGTAGCCGGTGCGGGCCGACATAGCTTGGCTTCCCCCCCCCCCCGGTAGCTCCCGAGCAGCCGGGAGGCAGTGGCTGGGTTACTGTCCGAGGGAAGCATAGTCGAAAATCGAAGCACATGGTTCCCCACCAACCACTTCACGTTTCAAACAAATTTTCCCCACTCAGCGACACACCTGCTGAGAATAAAACTCTGATTATTGGAGACTCCATAATCCGAAATGTGAAGCTAGCGAAGTCAGCGGGCATAGTTAGGTGTATACCCGGGGCCAGAGCAGGTGACATCGCATCTTATTTAAAGTTGCTGACAAAGACTAAAGGTAGATTTGATACAATCGTAAATCGTGTTGACTCACGACTACGCCAGTCGGAAGTCACTAACGTTAATGTGAAGTTGGTGTGTACTTTTGCTAGGACGATGTCGGACTGCATAGTGTTCTCTGGACCCCTCCCAAATCAGACCAGTGATAGCCGCATGTCATCACTCAACCGCTGACTGTCGAGGTGGTGTCCAGCAAACGATGTGGGCTTCATAGATAACTGGCAGTCTTTTTGGGGAAAACCTGGTCTGCTAGCTAGAGACGACATCCATCCCACTTTGGACGGTGCAGCTCTATTATCTAGAAACATAGCAGAGGTTATTAGTCCAAAACCTTGACAACAACAGAGTTCAGACCAGGAGGCAGAGCTGCAGTTTTACATGTTTCTCTGCGCCTCCCTTATATCTGTCTCCCAGTCACTATAGCTGTAATTCTGAACCTAACTGTAGTTATACTATAGGTACTGTGTCTGTCCCCCGGCCCAGACCCGTTTTTATAAGTCATCCAAACGTAGGAAAAAAAAAAGGCGTAAATCATAAAAATCTCATTAGAATCAAAACTACGAATACGATTTTGCAAAAACATCAGAAAATTCACTGCGGACTTTTGAACATCAGGTCCTTAACATCCAAATCTCTTTTAGTGAATGATCTGATATCAGATCAGCATATTGAATTATTTTGTTTGACTGAAGCCTGGCTGTGTCGAGATGAATATGTTAGTTTAAATGAATCCACTCCTCCCAGTCATTTTAGTACTCGTATACCTCGAGACACCGGATGAGGTGGTGTAGTAGCAGCTATTTTTAATTTGAGTCTCGACCAAAGCTGAATTTTTCTTCTTTTGAAAGCCTTCTTACTCTCTTACTCTTTCACATCCAGTCTCAAGAACCTTTCAGCCAGTTCTAGTTGTTGTAGTTTACCGCCCTCCTGGCCCATATTCCGAATTTCTATCTGAATTTGCAGAATTTTGATCAAATTTAGTCCTTAGCAGTGATAGAATAATTGTTGTAGGTGACTTCAATATCCATGTGGCTGTTGATAATGATAGCCTTAGCACAGCTTTCATGTCATTATTAGACTCTATTGGTTTCACCCAGGGTGTAAACGAACCTACTCATCGTTTTAACCACACCCTGGATTTTAGCTTATTTTAGCTTAATCCAAAACCTTAGTTTTCCTAGAAAATCCTCTTCCATCAGACCATTTCCTTATTACTTTCGACTTTGTACTAACAGAATTATCTCTGCTTAATAAAAATGTGCTCTCTAGATTTAGATAGATATTTATCTGATAGTGCTGTAGCTAGATTTAAGGAAGCTATTTCAGCTGCTTTTGATTCAGTACCGTGTTTCAACCCAATTGGAAACTCTTATGATAGCTTTAGTCCCTCTCAGCTAGATCAGTTTGTTGATGGTGCAGTGGATTCGCTGAGAGTTACTCTTGATTCGTTTGCTCCCCCAAAACAGAAGGTTATTAAACGGCAGAGACTAGCTCCATGGTTCAACTCAGAAACCCGTACTCTGAAACAATAGTCGCAAAACTTTGAAATAATATGGCACTCAACCAAAACGGGAGAATCTCGTTTATTCTGGCAGCATAGTCATAGAAAATATATAAAGCTCTACGTCACGCTTGAGCTGTCTACTACTCCTCTCTAATCGAGGAAAACAAAAGCAATCCTAGATACCTTTTCAGCACTGTAGCCAGGCTGACAGAGAATCATAGCTCCACTGAGCCTTGTATTCCTTTAGCCCTCAGCAGTAATGATCTCCTGAGCTTTTTCAACAACAAAATTCTAGACATCAGAGACAAAATTGGTAACCTCCTGCCCTTACCTGGTCCAGATACATCTGATATGGCAGAGACAGTTCCAGGACCAGATATTAGTCCAGACTGTTTCTCTCCAATCGACCTTTCAGAGCTGAATTCAATTATTTCTGTGTCGAAACCGTCAACCTGTCTTTTAGACTCAATCCCAACCAAGCTGTTTAAGGAAGTCTTTCCCTTAGTTAGCGACTCTATATTAGATATGATCAATATGTCTTTACTGGCAGGCTATGTGCCACAGTCATTTAAAGTAGCGGTAATCAAACCTCTACTCAAAAAACCTACTCTAGATTTAGGAACTCTAGCTAACTATAGGCCTATAGCCAACCTTCCTTTTATCTCAAAGATCCTGGAGAAAGTGGTAGCTAATCAGCTGTGTGACTTTCTCCATGACAACAGTTCATTTGAGGTGTTTCAGTCAGGATTTAGAGTCCACCATAGCACTGACACTGCACTAGTTAAAGTTACAAACGATCTACTTCTAGCTTCAGACAGGGGACTTCTCTCTGTGCTCGTCTTGTTAGATTGTCATTAGATCCTATTATACAGACTAGAACATTTACTTGGAATTACATGGACTGCTTTAAGTTGGTTTGAATCCTACTTATCAGACTTATCTCAGTTTGTACATGTTAATGATAAGTCCTCTATGCACACCAAAGTTAGCCATGGAGTGCCACAAGGTTCAGTGCTTGGACCAATTCTCTTTACATTATATATGCTTCCTCTGGGAAATATTATGAGGAACCACTCCATACAGTTTCATTGTTATGCAGATGATACTCAGCTTTATGTATCAATGAAGCCTGATGGCACCAGTCAGTTATGTAAACTAGAAACATGCCTTAAGGACGTTAGGATCTGGATGACCAGAAATGTTTTGCTACTTAACTCAGACAAGACTGAAGTTATTGTGCTAGGCCCTAAAAACCTCAGACATTTTCTAGTGATGTGACTGTCCTTAATAGCATCAGCCTGGCATCTAGCACCACTGTTACCTGTTACGAATCTAGGAGTTCTATTTGATCAAGATATGTCCTTCACCTCTCACATCAGGCAAATAAAAAAAAACAGCCTATTTTCACCTTCGTAATATATCCAAGATCCAACCCAGTCTCATGTCAAAATGTGTAATACCTACGTTGGTCCACAGCGCAAAACGTAGTAGTTTCACAATAAGGGCTCTAAAATTGTGACATGTCTACGTTTCCTTTTGTCTATTCTTTTGTATAGGCATACCTCAGGTCACGTGACTGCCCAGTTTTCCCCTGGCGAAAAAAAAAACATGGCGGACATCCCTTCTATTTTCGGTGGAAAATGCAATATTTTAAGATAGTTTGAGGCTTAAGTGTCGTTTTGATAATCTTTCTGCCGACAAATGTACATTGTATCTTCATAATCTTCGTTCGGTTTATGATCTTTAGTTTGTTCGTTTCTTCCAAGATTCTTTCAGGTCTCGATAGAAAAACGTTGGGACATTACGTTTTCTACTGTTGCTATGGACGCTATCAACAATGAACAGGAAGGAAGTGGACGTTCGGTTCGTGGCTCTTTTTTCGGCTGCTCTGGTTCCGGAATTAAATTTTTCCCATCCAAATCCTCCATTGATTTGTCACAAAATCCTTATATCAAGAGATTGGCGCCTGGGACCAAGACAACAAGCTACCCCAACACTCGTGACTATAGTACATTCAATTCGGCACCAAAACGGAAACAAAGGTATAGGTTCAAGACTGTGTACATCATTTACGTCCGGAGTCAAGGAGCTACCCATCCCACAATCCATTGCGAATGATACCGTTTATTCAGTCTTTCTGGTCTCGCCTGAAAAAACGTTGGGATATTATGTTTTCTACTGTTGCTATGGTGATAGCTATGGACGCTATCAACAACAAACCTGAAGGAAGTGGACGTTCGGTTCGTGGCTCTTAAAACGGGTTACATCAGACACTAGACATCAAACTAAGCTCCTATGCAATAAATAATGATTTCTGTTACATTTTTATGGATGTCTTTCATTGCAACCAAATTTAATAAAACGATTGGAACAGATCGATGCATATTAGCAACATTATAAACTATAACATATAACAATACATAAAGACAATACTGTACAGTTTGTGTGATTTATATTATTTTATTTAACAAAATAATCCTGACAGATTAATACTATCTTTTAAAACAGGTTTGATTTGACCACAAACTATGGTCTTTTACAACAAATTGATTTCTGCTGAACTTGTATTGATATCTTTATATTTTTATTGTTGTTTTTTTGCAACTTCTAATAATCTGTACTTCTGCACCTTTCTTATATTCTGTTTGTAGTTATGCTGCTATAACAACTTTATTTCCCTTCGAGGGATTAGTAAAGCTATCTATCTATCAGAATCAGAATTGTTTTAAATTTTTCTTTGCAAGTTCATTTACACATACAAGGAATTTGACTCAGTGTTTGGTGCAGAAGACAATATCTCACAGGACAGTTGGGTTTTACTCAATGGCTCCATCCAAAAAGTCATACAGGATGTAGGTGAGCTGTTTCTAGACAGAACTGTCGGGGGGCAGTTCCTTGAGTGAGATTACATTTAAATATAATAAGATTAAAATGTTATAGTGATACGAAAAAAATATATACTGTATATAGAAAACTAAAGGACACACAACATTTACAAGAAGGTGCAATAGAGGAGCTTATGATTATGCAGATTGACAGTGCTATCCAGCCATCAATCCTTCTGTAATGCATCACATCTAGTTCACACCTTTTTCAAATGTTATTTTTTTATTGAATTACGCAAAAATAGAAAAATATACATATTCCAAATAAATTAAATAATAAAATAAATTAAAATTCATAAACAAATACATAAAAATCAAAAATAATAATAATCTTAATCATAATAGTAAATTATACATACTATATATATTTTTTTTTAAATCAAAAAAAGGGCAGCAGCTCAAATAACAATACAATAGTCTTTAGACTGTATTTTCCTTTGCCACCCACTGTAGGGGCCACGTCTTCCCACTCCAATAAAATGTAAAGAAGAATTAATTTGACATAAGACATCACTGGAATTCAAAACGTGACAATGTAGAGGACAATGAGCCACAGCTCATCAGAGCTTCAGTATGTACCTCATACTCAGTATGAT
Organism: Labrus mixtus; assembly: GCF_963584025.1. Taxonomy (NCBI): domain Eukaryota; kingdom Metazoa; phylum Chordata; class Actinopteri; order Labriformes; family Labridae; genus Labrus; species Labrus mixtus. Next base: position 22,370,212 of record NC_083615.1, read on the forward strand.
TACGTACACACAGTAACCCGATTAGTGTAAATGACCTGCATATGTTAATAGTTTGACTAAGGTAATTACATGTACTGGTGTTCTGTTGTTCCTTCTTGCAATTTAAAATGAATAAATAGCACCACAAAAGCATTTAACAATATATAACTTGCAATTTACAGTACATAAACATCAATATTATTTTTATAGTATTATTATATTATATTTTTTAGAGACAATAAAATAAAATAAAGAGAAATTCTACATACCAGATGGAACAGGGCTCCCACTCTACCAATTCCACTTGATTCCCCTGAAAAACATTTCAACATGTTTACCATTATAAGCAATCACATGGTCAGAGGACTTTAGAGTTTCCAGTTGTGGTGCATTACAATCTACTAAAAGCTTCTGTAGCAATGGTATATTTTTACATTACACTTTTTTAGCTCAAATTATGAAAAAGCAAACCTTCTGTATTTTGGTCTCGACCACCCTCTTCACCGGATAAAATTCTTCATCCCCTCTGACCATATGGCTGCATTCTGAAAGAGCAAAAAAGTGTCAACTGTTTATAGAACTGCAAGAAAGATGCACAGAAAGATAATTATCATTCTTGTTGAGAAAAGACAAAAGTCTTGCACAACACTGATAAACTAATGCACAATTTGATGAGCAGGCTAGATTATTGCAATGCTCTCATTTCTGGTCTTCCAAAGAATACAATAAATCAGCTGCAGTTAATTCAAAACACAGCAGCACGAGTGCTAACACAGAACAGGTGGAGAGCACACATTACACCAATTTTAAAATCTTTACACTGGCTGCCTGTGAGTTTTCATATTGCACTGCATAGCCTTGCACCGGACTTCATCTCAGAGTTGCTTTCAGTTTATGAACCAGGACGGCCCCTCAGATCCTCCGGCTCCTTTAGTTGTTCCACAGATTAGAACAAAAACTTTTGATTTTACTCATCAAAGAACGCTGCATAAAGGGCCTTTCAGATAGGTCGCAGAGGGAACTGCGTGTAGCTGTCAAGGCCATTCATTGTGTATTCTGTTGCTCTGCGCAAGTGCCCATCTCACTGCCGTGCAGTGCAGGGCCCTCCGTGCCGCTCTTGTGTGCTGTGCGAAAGTTAAAACATTTTCTACAACAACGCAGCGCTCCCTGACGTCCCCTCCACGCGTCCAATAGACGCTCAGATCACAACAAACGGTGTCTCACTTTCCTGAGTTCTAGTTTAAAGACATACCAGGACATCTGCAAGAAAGATCTTGTTTGGAAAGATATAGACAGTTTGGGCGTACCAGGTGTGTTTAAAACAGAGCAGTAATGTGTGTCATGCTCGTAAAGCAGTCCTTTTAGCGCTGCAGCTCCTGGACGAGCCTAAACTATCCCACATCCTGATGTGCCCTGATGATTTAATGAACACACACCCTCTTTTTCTTTGCTGCTCGTCTCCCCCTCCGCAGCAGAAGAAAAGTCGGGGCTTTTTTCTCAATAGTGGACACATAGGCCTACATAGTGATGTGGCAGAAGCTACTTTCCCGAGCTATTTTCCTGACTATCGTTTCGGTCACCTAGCAACGAGCGATTGCTTTTTGCTCGTGTACGCTCTCCCCTTCTGCTCTCAGCGCGCACCGCGTCCTATCTGAAAGGCCCTGAAGGAAGTGGGAGCTGCTACTGAAAGCCGTAATGTTGCTGTATGTGCTGCTGTGATAAAAATTACATACATTGACTACAGGGTTGATTCCCCGCGAGCCTCGACGTCATCTTTTGTTATTGTTTTGATTGAGAGCCCCCTAGCGGCGGATTTTACATAATGGGCATTTAACTTAATTTTACCCTTTACCTTTTACTGTTTTAATTACATTTAATAGTAACTAACTATTAGAGTGCATTAGTCGTTATTTCTAAGTCCATTTTTGTCTATATGTTTTTTCACTATTTTATGTTCTTTTTTTCAATCACTGTAAAGCACTTTGAATTGCATTTGATTTGTATGAAAGGTGCTATATAAATAGAGCTTGATTGATTGATGGCAAATGTAGTAGAACCAGTAAATATACTGTACAATTTGAAATGGGGTATGTAAACTAAGTAACCTTTAGGTAAATCTTTGTTGTTCTTCTTGAATTTCTTCCTCGGAGGCATGCCTGTTGAAAATAAAGAAAATTGTCTGTACAGAGCTGTTATTATAATATTACTACTGTTCTTAATACCACTACTCTACAAACACATATTGAATTTAACATTACTGTTTCAAATACGTAGTTGTTCCAAGACTACAAGATGTATCTTCAGACCGAATGTTAACAGTTTCATGACAATCCAATACAAGCTTCATTGCATCCTGTTATTCTTTTTGAACATAGAATAGTGTACCACAATATTTTAATATCTTAATTTGGCTTCCCCACATAAAATAACTTGTGATACTAATTGGATACATACACTATTTCAGGATGTAACCACAACATACCCTGGTTCTTTGTGGAGGGCTGGTTCGCAGAGGAAGTGGAGGGCTGGTTCGCAGAGGAAGTGGAGGGCTGGATGACGGAGGAAGTGGAGGGCTGGATGACAGAGGAAGTGGAGGGCTGGATGACAGAGGAAGTGGAGGGCTGGATGACAGAGGAAGTGGAGGGCTGAATGACGGAGGAAGTGGAGGGCTGGATGAAGGAGGAAGTGGAGGGCTGGATGACAGAGGAAGTGGAGGGCTGGATGACGGAGGAAGTGGAGTGTTGCTGGTTAGTCCAACCTCAATGGAACAAAAAGACTGATATTTAAATGTACTGTCTGATCATCAAGCTTTCATAAACTGTTGATGAGTAGAGTGAGCTATATCTTGAAATTTTAAATGATCACAGATACAAAGGCTTACCATTGACTAACACTTAATATTAGGCCTTCATTCTGTCCAGGCATTTTGCAGCCTGGTCCGAAAGCTGCCATTTCGGGTGCTGGACCTGAGTAATCCACGTGGCAGGCTTCTTCACTGGTTTTGCAATAAACACCATGGCCTTGTATCCCAGCGTTTTTAATTTCTCCAGCTGATACAGAATTTCAAATGTCATACAGAAATACCACCAGCTTTAATTTTGTGAAATACAATTAGAGACTTTAAACACATACCAATATAGACGCCTCATCCATCACGAGAGGTGGTTTTGTTTTTTTTGTTGTTTTTTTAGTCAGCCCTCTTTTTTGGCCTCAAACTTCAGCAGTTTTTTGGTCAGCCTTTGCTTCCTGGGCTGCACTGTCTGACAGGCCTTGCATGTCTTTGTGGCCACAGCAATGACTGCTTTGCAGCTGATACATTTTGTTGTAGTAGAGCCTCGTGGCATCTTGAACCTGGAATAAAAAAAAGTCACACAGTCAGCTAGGATTGTCAACCTTGCCTGAATTTGCCTCAGTCTCCAGGAAAATAAAAAATAAATTTAAAGAGATCTGTTGAAATGCTGAATCTAAGCTGGATGTTGGCATTGGGTAACAGAAGGATTTCAGTAAATTACATATTTTCATTCATGATCATCATATCAGAGCAGGACTGACTAGTGTGTTTTTTTTGAGAGAAAGGGAGACCCCCACATGAACAGGCAAAGTCTACTTGATTAAACATTCCTTCAACCTTTACTGAATAATGATATGGTAATCTTATTAGAACTATTAAGTTAATTACTAATCAGTGATCCAACTTGATAGTTTAGTCATTTTATAAGACTGATTTTGTTAAATTGTTAAATCTTTTCTGTTTTAAAGTTCTAGTGCCACCATCCAGAGGTGACTCATTGATAATCATGTCATCTTTTGTAATATTGATAATAATTTAATAATTGTATTTATACAATTATTAATAAATTCCAATCTCTGGGAATTAGCTAGCTCAAATGTAAGCAACCAAGTGCAGGCTACATCAGTGACTTTGTGATTTTCAATGAATGCTCAAGTAATGTGTAAAAAAATAAAATAAAATAGGCCTAAATAAATAAACATGTTCCTTCAACGAGGGGGGGTAAATGTTTGCGATTAAGGCCTACTGTTCTGCAGGGTGCATCGGAGGCTGCCACTCTCTTTTGCAATATATATTACCGTATATAAAATAGCTTTAGAACTCGAGAGCTCAAGAGCTCGAGAACATTACGGTCCCAGAATGCAGGCCTGCTAGTGGTACCTACAGTCTCTAAGTGTACTATGGGAGGTAAAGCCTTCAGTTATCGGGCTCCTCTCCTCTGGAACCGCCTTCCAGCTGGGGTCCGGGAGGCAGACACAGTCTGTATTTTTAAGAATAGACTTAAAACTTTCCTTTTTGATAAATGTTATAGTTAGGGCTGGTGCTGGTGTAGACCAGCTCTTTAGTTATGCTGCTATAGGCTTAGACTACCGGGGGAATTGGCACCTTGAGCTCCTCACTCTCTCTGAGTGGATGTGCTGAGAGTTGGTGTGTGAGAGTGTGCAGAGCTTTTGAGTGTTAATTTGCCAAACTTTTTCAAATCTAATTTATGTGTTAGTTGTTGTTTTGGGTACTTGTTTATTGTTACTGGGTGTATAGAGATCGGTTTAACGTTTAGTTGCGGTGTGTGTGTGTGTGTGTGTTTTGCACGTGTGGAGGTAATGGGGGTCGAGTTCACTGGATTAACGAGAAGGCACGCCGTGAAGATTGCCGGTGCCTCTCGTTACTCGGTGAATGAATTTGCTGAGGTGGTGGGACCGCAGAGTGTTAAATCTGCGGCTCGGATGAATGGAGCGGTGGTTCTGTTTTTAGACAGCGTTGATAAGACGAACGCCGTGTTGGAAAACGGAGTGGTCATAAATGACACTTTCGTTCCTGTGTCTTCTCTGCTTTCTAGGAAGGTCATTTTGTCAAATTGTCCGCCGTTTATAAGTGATGACTTTCTGCAAACGGAGTTATCAAGACACGGGAAAATAGTCTCTCCCATTAAGAAGCTGCCTTCGGGCTGCAAAGCCCCGCAGCTCAGTCACATGGTCTCACACAGACGTCAGGTCTATATGATCTTAAATAAAACAAATGTGGAGCTTAATCTTGTTTTCAACCTGAGAGTACAAGACTTGGATTATGTCACTTCTGAAAACATGAAATGTCTTCATTGTAAAAGAGAGGGGCATTTGATCAGAGCATGTCCATACAAAGATGAAGCTGAGGGATCCAGTGCAGGTGGGAGACGGACAGGTGAGCAGACACAGAGTAGTGGGGGTAAGGAGCAGACAGGTGAGGAGACACAGAGTGGAGGGGGTGAAAGCCAGACAGGTGAGCAGATACAAGGTGGTGGGGGGTTTAAGGAGTAGACAGGTGAGCAGATGGAGGTGGGGAATGGGTCTAGTGTTGACACTGAGCAACAGGTAGCAGGTAAAGGCTGTACTGAACCTGCTGAGGAGGAGATGGAGGAAGAAGAGTCTTCTCTTAGTACTCCTAGCTCCAAAAGAAAATCAGACTAGACTAGTGAAAATGTTTCACTAAAAGAAAAGAACAACAAAGAAAGCAAAAGGAAAAACAGCAAACAAACCAAAAGAATCTGATCCAGGATCAGAGGTGCTGATGAGGACTCTCCCCATCTCACTGACAGTGAAACGTCCAAGTGCAGATACTCTCAGAGACAGAAAAACAAAAGAGACTACAGTGTAGAACAAAAAAACAAAAATATGTGGGGTGTAAAAATAGAAAATTATTTCCCTGATAAAAGGCTTTTTTTTGAGTCGGCACAAGATCTCATTAGAGATAAAGGGAAAGGGTCTTTTTCTGATCAGGAAACTTACAGATTAAGAAAGTATGTGTCCAAACTGAGACAGGAACTATGTAACAATGTTGGTGCTGACGGGGATGATGATTATGATGATGATGAAAGAATTGTAGTTTATCTTTTAAAATACAGATGTTTTTGTTTCTAGTTGTTACTTTTTTAATCTCTCTCTCTCTCCATGAGTAATTTTAAAGTAGGAACTCTGAATTTAAATGGAGTTAGAGATTCCAGAAAAAGAGCTATGTTGTATGAAGAAATGAAAATGAATCACGTTGATATAATGTTTGTGCAGGAAACTAACAGTGACACTATTAATGAAGTGGACTGGATGAGAGAATGGGGGGGTCAGGTTATCCTGAGCCACAGTAGCAGCAGTAGTGGGGGGGTGGCTGTTCTGTTCTCACGGAAGTGTGCACCTGTCTCGTACACTGTGACAGAGGTAATACGGGGAGGCTGCTGGTGGTCAGAGCTGTTCATGAACAGTGTGAACTTTTTTAAATTAATATTTACAGTCCAGCTACAGGAGCAGACAGAATACCTTTTTTTAAATGAAATGAACATTCTTTTAAACAGTGTCACTCCAGATGTCTTTGTGCTTTTAGGGGGGGATTTTAACTGCACTGAAGATGACTCTGTTGATAGAAATCACACTGAACCTCATCCTGCTTCTAAACGGCTTTTAAAACAACTCATTGAAACTCATGACCTGTCTGATGTTTGGAGGTCATTTTACAAAGATAACAGACAGTACACGTGGTCTCACACCAGAGATGGTTTTATTTCACTAGCTAGGTTAGATAGTTTTTATTGTTTTAAACACCAGATGAACATTTAAAAAAAATGTTTTATCGTGCCTGCTGGTTTTACTGATCACTCATTAGTATTGTGTCACGTTTCTATTAGTCATTTTAAACATCAGAGTGCTTTTTGGCATTTTAACACTTCCCTGCTCCTTGATAAAAACATTTTACAGGGTTTTAGGTTTTTATGGAGGAATTTTAGAACGACATGTCCTGATTTTAAGTGTTTAAGACAGTGGTGGGATTGTGGGAAGGCTGAAATTAGGGTTTTCTGTCGGAAGTACACTCTCAATGTCACACGGGACATTACCAGATCTGTAAAAGCTCTAGAGATTGATATTGTGGAACTTCAATCCTTGATAGATTCCACAGGAAATGGAGGACATATGTAAGTTCTCAAAGCTAAAAAGAAAGCCCTGACAGACCGAGATTCCAAAGTGTGGCTCAGATGGACGCCCCGTCCAAGTTTTTCTTTGGAATCGGTAAAAAAGAATGGACAAAATATATGTATGCATGGTCTTCGAACAGCAGCAGGACAGGAGCTGGAGACATCCGAAGACATGCTGTGGACTTTTATTCTGGGCTCTACAACAGTGAGTACACTGACAATGAACAGCTGTTTGACTCTTTTTGTGATGGTTTACCCCGTGTCTCTGAGGACTCCAACCAGCTGATCAGAGAACCTCTACAGCTACAGGAGCTGTCCGCAGCTCTGCAAAGCATGGAGGGAGGAAAAGCTCCTGGAATCGATGGACTCCATGGTGAGTTTTTTTTAAGACATTTTGGGATGTGCTGGGAGAAAATCTTCTTGCTGTTTTAAATGAAAGCCTGGCTGAAGAGTCATTGCCCCTCAGCTGCAGGAGGGCAGTAATCCCACTCCTTCCAAAGAAAGGTGATCTCCAAGAGATAAAGAACTGGCGTCCTGTTTCCCTGCTATGCTGTGACTATAAACTTTTCTCCAAAGCTCTGGCCAACAGATTGAAGGACGTATAAGCTACCAAAACTACTGTGTGCCTGGCAGGTCTATTCATGACAATGTGTCTTTAATTCATGATGTTTTGGACGTCTCTAGTTCATTGGACATAGACCTTGGTCTTATTTTGTTAGATCAAGAAAAAGCTTTTGACCGGGTTGAGCACCTCTACCTCTAGAAAGTTCTGGTCTCAGCCCTGATTTCATTGCTATGATCAAGGTTTTGTACCAGGACATTGAGCGTGTACTGAAAATCAATGGAGGACTAAGTGCACCTTTTAAAATTAAGAGAGGAATAAGACAAGGTTGTGCTCTTTCAGGGATGTTATATTCCATCTCTATTGAACTCATGTTGTGTAAAATACGGTCTTCCATTGAAGGGTTAATTTTACCTCACTGTTCAAAACATTTTATTGTGTCAGCCTATGCAGATGATGTTATTGTCATGATAAAAAATCAAAAAGAATTGTTTTTAATAGAAAACATTGTGAAAGATTTTGGTTTAGTATCATCTGCAAAAGTGAACTGGGGGAAGAGTGAAGGGTTAGCAGTTGGTTTTAAATCACATTCGCTGCCCAACCTACCAGCAGGACTAACATGGGGAAGAAATGGTTTTAAGTATCTTGGTGTGTTTTTAGGGGATGAGCACACTGTACAGAAGAACTGGGAGGAGGTGGTGGAGAAAGTGAAGGGGAGGCTGGAGAAGTGGAGGTGGCTGCTGCCACAAATGTCGTTCAAAGGAAGAGTGCTCATCATAAACAACTCGGTCTCCTGTGGACTCTGGCACAAGATGCCATCTATAGAGCCCCCTGCTGGACTTAAACAACTGCAATCGGTGATGTTGGACTTTTTCTGGGACAAGCTGCATTGGGTTCCACAGGCTGTGCTGTTTCTACCTAAAGAGGAAGGAGGGCAGGGTCTGGTCCACCTGGCCAGCAGAGTAGCTGCCTTCAGAATGCAGTTTCTACAGAAGTTCCTCACTGGCCCAGCTGATGTGGTCTGGAGACCAGTGGCCAGCAGCATTTTTAAAAAAGTGAACGGATTAGGACTAGACTCCTCACTGTTTTTAATGAATACTGAGTGTTTTAAACTGTGCAACCTGTCTGCTTTTTATCAGAGCCTTTTTAAAACCTGGAAACTGTTTTTATGGAAAAGACTAGAGCCCACACTGTCCCTACACTGGCTGCTGGAGGAGCCTCTGATCTATGGGGCCTGGCTGGATGTTCAGGACACATCCTTAATGGGCCTCACGCATGCTCTCATCTCCACTGACAACACCACACTGAGACAGATCGTGGACGTAGCTGGACCTGAACTGAACAATACAGCAGCAGTGACCTCTGCTCTTGGTCTCCGGTCTGCACGTTTTGTGGACAGAGTGCTCAGTGCTGTTGCGTCTCAGACTGACGGGGGAGGAGAAGGAGATGCTGCAGGATTACTGTAGCAGGAAGGAAGTACCTATTGACAGTGATCCCTTTCCTGAAATAGGCCTCACAATGAATTCTTGTGTTTCAAGTGAAAAACATTCAAAAGGGACTGATGATAAATGTTTGAACTTTTATAATGTTAGAGGTAAGGAATTGTTTTGTGTGTGTGTTAAAGTATTAAATGAGAATGTTCTGAAAAACAGAGTGGACACCAAGTGGAGACCATGGTTGAAAGTGGCTGACCACATCAAGCCAGTGTGGAGAGTTTTTTTTATAAAAGCCCTCTGAACAAGAGATCTGGTGATCTACAATGGAGGATTTTAAATGGAGCAATAGCGGTAAATTCCTTTGTCTCTCGTTTTAATCCTTCTGTGTCTAATCAATGTTTTTTTGTGGGTCTGTGGAAACAATTTTTCACTGCTTTTCAGAGTGTGTCAGACTCAGCGATCTGTTTGGGGTTTTAAAGAAGGTTTTTATGGGTTTTAATGTGACATGGTCAAAAACAGTTTTTATCTTTGGAGCAGGGTACAACAAAACTAACGCGGTTAAATGGAAACTTTTAAACTTTTTATCAGGACAAGCAAAACTGGCAATCTATCTTAGCAGGAAGAAAGAGTTGGAGAACAGGCAGGGAAAGGAAGTGACTGACTTCTTCCTTTCCCTAGTAAGAGCCAGAGTCTGGGTGGCTTTTAATGGCTTGCCACAACAACCCCCCTCCCCACCGGATTGTTGATAGACGGCTTGCCTCCCCCCACCCCCTACCCCCTTGCACCCTATCCCCTTGCACCCTATCCCTCTTCTTGCATCTTATCCCATCTCTCCCCCTATCCCGTTCCAAGCCCGGCGCAGTCTAGGCCTGTGAAGGCTGTTTCGTCATGAGCCGGGGATCCAGCCGAAGACTTTTGCTGCTTTGCTAAAGTGCTCATGATGGATAGGCCGGGTCTTTGTAATATAGCATAAGTAAGGTCTTTTACCTGCTTTTTGTAACATAACAATGAATAAGGTATTTTACCTGCTTTTTGTAAAGTGTCTCGAGATAACACTTGTTATGAGTTGACGCTATACAAATAAAAATTGATTGATTTAATTAATTGAAATAGGCCAAAAATTAACTTTTTTATATCCCACATGCCTTGATGAATAAAGACTCACAAATTGATCACTTAATGCTGCGCAAAACCCAGACACCATCACACCTGTGGCTTTTTGTTGTTTTCCAGCTGCATTCTTTTCATAAATTAACCTTTGATTATGTTCTTGCCCAGCATCTAGAAGCTTCAAAAAATGTTTTACCCGAGGCCAAACTTCCTTGCAGACCCCTGAGAGGAAGAAGCGGAACACAATACTTACCATATTACACACCAAGCAGTTTTGGGGGTTAAGTGTCTTGCTAAAGAGTAACTCGGCAGTGCAAGTGTGCTGGCACCACTCCAGCAACCATAAAGCAGAGCCCTGCACTGAGGTGTACGTACCCTGACTAAGCTGCCAGATAGAAGCAGTTGGGATGGAGAAATTGTGAATTAAAAATAGTACATGAAAGCGCTTGGTTATGTACTGTACTGCAGTCAACTGTTTTTTTCTTTGTAATGTCAATTACCACCTGAAAAGAAAAAAAGCTAAACCTGAATATGATTCATGTGTTTTCAATCCAGATGTATCACTGTATCAGGATGTACTGTTCCCTTATGATGTCCCTGGATTACAAAGCCGGTCACATTTGCACGCTCTGTGTGGAGGATATTGGAGATACTATATCTATCTCCTACAGCCTTTAATGAAAACAGATCCTTGTGTTTTAAAAAAGGCACCAGGATCCATTGGATGAATATCAACTCTTATCAGAGCATAATTTTCCCCTGCCTCATGTGTGTGTATAGTGTTTTCATCATTGTGTAAAGCTCCTGTATATAAACATAATAAAATGTAATCTATTGCTTCATTTTCTGAGTCAGGTGCACAGCCCATTAATAATGCCACAAAGACAACACACTTATTGTCATGGGTGATTGGGCAGAGGGGTTATTATGAGATTCAATGATCACTGTTGTTGTCATACTGGTGTTCATTAAACTGAGCTGTCAGAGGGGGAAAAAAACGCTCCATGATTCATATTTCTGCTGTTAGAAAGACAAGCTGTAAGGTTACATACACACGCTTCAGTCATCTCCAAGCCCCCTTCACAGAGTCTCAGTCTCCAGCATTCTTTATCTGTGTCACACACAGATGCCCACAAGTATCCGTCTCTGTCCTCTGAGCTATTTTGGTACATGTTTGTTCAGAATTACAGTAGCATGCCCCTGCCCATCAAGTGTGAAAGGCACCGCTGCAGTGGCATGTAATCTATCATTAAAGATGCATTAAACGTGTTTATTTGTGTCTCCTCTTGAAACCAACTCCTTATGTCTCAATGCCTGTCTGTCAGACGGATGCAATGTTAATTCTAACAGCAGAAAGATATATGAACACACTTTAAAATAGAAAACGGTGACATTTAGCTCCTTATTTAAAAAATGTGCTTTTTAGCTGCTGACATTTTCCCTTTCTTGGGCATCTGATTATCATCTTAATACTCCTGATGTTCTCTGAGAGGTGTAACAGCTGCGTAGTCTCAGTGAAGTGACACAGTGATTAAGTCGTGATTTTATGGACAATGACAGACCACTTCCTCTGATCCAGTGTGTCTTACAGAGATGTCAGACACAATCAGGAAGGAGAAGACAACAGTTTGATTAAGAGGATGAGACAAAATGAGGACAGGTGAAGACTTTCATAACTTTGTGTTTACTCACATATTGCAAACTATTTTTTAAAAATAGCACAAAATCGTAATGCAATCTGAATACTTGACAGTGACTAAAAATGAATTGTCTTTTGTCTTTGAAATACTGGAGACATTTACATATTTTTTCATGGTGTGCTGCAGCAGAACAAATATTTAGCATCTCAGCAGGGATAAGAGGCATGCTGACTGGTCCACTAAGCCAGAATTAATCATAAGGATTAGTTATTAGCTCTGAGATGGTAAAAAACCAATTAGCTTTGCTGACCAAGTATTTGTGCAAATGGAAGCGATTTGAATCTTGGACAGATTGGATGGGGTTTGATAATGTGTGGTATGTTTTCACAAAGGACCTTAGTCCCTCGCTCTTGTTGTGACTACTGTTAGAACACATCTGTCCTTTCTAGCAATTATGGAGAAAACTCACCGTGCTCCCTGACCAAACCAGACTTTAACATCAAAGTCCAACAAGCAGCCGTCTAATACTGTGAGGAACTCGGTCAAAATGAAGACTAACAAGATCTCACACTGAGTAAGACAGCAGGCAGAGCATGACTTTTGCACCCAAACACACACAAACACAAATCCACACATACACAACTTGGAGAAGGAACAAAAAAACAAAAAACCTCAATAACTTTCAAAGAAAACTTTCTTCACATGACCTACTGCTAGCTTTTAGCTCATTGATGAAGGCTGCAAAAGTGGAAAATAAATGTGGCTGCTCAAAGTCTGCCACGTCGTTTTGTTTTTCTTATTTAAGAGACGGTTTCTAAAACAGCTTGCAACAGGAGAACTTGAATGACTTGAATGTGAATTCGTATTTGTTTCTCAAACCGAGAGTTAGTGCCCCCTATACTTTATTGTAGCTCAAGCATTTAGGGGCGGTTAAAGGTTAAAGAAGGGGTGTAAATGACCCAGTAGTCTGTTGTTAGTGTGTATTTTAATTAGAAATTTATTTCTTAAGGTTTGTGATAACTTCCTGTTAGTTACATCGAAAAGACGGATGCTTTTATTTTGAAAGGAAAGGTGCAGGAAGTGAAGGGAAAAAGTAACGTCGCAGAGACGCAGTAGAACCTGCTTACATGTGTTTCAAACATGAAGTATTACGGTCATTTCTTTTATTAAGCACCCCGCTGTTTGAGGCACGAGGTTTGTATTTATTTTGTTCACATGCACATTGATAAGAAGTTACTTAAAAGTCACATTTTGTAGTTTTATTAAGTTTTAGAATGTGTGTTGGTTAGCAAAGATGCTGCATCTTGGAACCGTATTTGATCAGGTTAACGTGTGCGTGTGTATGTGTGTGCGCATACATGTCGAGGTGTGCATAAGGTTTAATTCATATTAATTCATGAGGCTTTAAATAATAATATTATAGGTCATAATTTTACACATAAGAACATTTAAAGGTTTAAGTTCATATATTGTGTAGTTATACACTATAGTAATATTTTCTTTATTACTCTCTTTTAGTTCTTACGGTGTTTCCATTAAAAACGGAAAGTAAGGAACTTCAAATAAAAGTCTGAAACATCAGTTTGAGAGCCAGGCCATCTGTAACAGCATGGGGTATGCTACAAGGGGAGAGAGAGATATTTCAAAAAGGTGACAGTACTTTGTCAGCAATCCACTGTGGGCTTGTGTGTGTGTGTGTGTCTTGTAAAGATGATGATTACTCCATTCAGTCTGGGATCCTGTAACACAAGAGAGCAAGGCACAGGAGAAGTATAGCAGAGTGAAAGCCAGAAAAAGAAAGGAGACGAGAGAGAATACAAATGGAGGTTGACACCACATTTTCAGAGACTTTAATATGGCTGTTATCTTAACAGTAGGACAGGAAAAAAAATCGGTTGCATCATTGTGCTGGAAGGAGAATGAAAGGGATCCAAAAAACGACACTTGGTTTTTGGTCAGAGTTTGCACATAAAGAGGTGGTCATTGTCTTTATGGGTGGTTACCTTGTGGTTATTTCTTCTATCCCTGTTAAATGAGACATAAACATTACATTGTCACAGCTATAGGGAACCATGTACGCCATCACCACAAAGTTAGCTCGACTGCCTGTTCAAGTAATTTTTCCAAATACTGTACGCAAAGCCAAATTGTGTGCTGCTTTGAGATACAGAAGATTACCCCCCTCACCCCATTTTATTAAATGTGGTTTTCATAATATGAAGATGGAGTGGAGATTATAGGAATAGACTCAGTTTGGACACTAGTTTGCAGTTTATCACTAGATTTACTCAGGTGTGTCGACCATAACATCACTTAAGGCCAAATCTTCCAGAGCATGAAATAAAGAGGGGGCAGCGTTCTTTCACTGGCGATTTACTTCTTCCTTCACTCACAGTTACACAGATACAGATATCTCAGTGTCCATGCAGTACAACTTGGTAGTGGGTATTGCTGTGGTTTCTATAATGAAATGAGTAGCAATCAGCTAAATATATATTATGTAACTAAAATCATAATGCATCAGCTTACCTCTGTATGCAGTAATATACACAATATTATAGAACAGAAAGTACTTATTTAGGAGTGAAATAAAGGTCTACATGTCTCTTTGACCTGGATTACTACGGAGAGGCTTTCAAAGGCTTTACAATCAGAACAATCAATCGTATCCCTGTATTTGTGTGATATGTGGCTTTCATTGACAAATTTAATCTGCTCTGGAACCGCTATTCTCTTTTTAAAGTTGACGGACTTCACCCAAACAAAGCGGCTCACAGTTGCTAACTACAAACATCCATCACACAGTACAGTACACTCCGTGCAACTGACTATCAACAAATGACGTCATCAATACAGCCGACTCCCATTCTTCCTCTATGGTTCCACCACACCCAACTGTTTCCCCCACCAGCCCCCCATACCGTCCAAAGGTCTGCTCCTCCATCCTCCCGGCTGTCTCTGTGATCAACAGATCCCCCCCACTGGCCTCATCCCCACAGTCACCAACGTCCTCCTTCTCTCCTCAGACTCTGGCCTCCTCAACATCCTCATCCTCCTCAATCTCACTGCAGCCTTTGAAACCATCAGCCACAATATTCTTCTATTCCGCTTAGAACACTCACTCAACATCACTGGCACTGCTCTTTCCTGGTTAAAATCCTACCTCACCGACAGACAACAGTTTATCAACATCAATAATTTCTCCTTTGTCCCAAGGCATCCCCCAGGGTTTGGTGCTTGGTCCCCTCCTGTTCATCATATACTTGCTCCCCACCCCCTTGGTAACATTATCCGCCAGCATGGTCTCCATTTCCACTGTTATGCAGATGACATCCAGCTCTACATCTCCTCCAATTCAATCACCACTGAAACCCGCTCTACCCTGACAAACTGCCTCAATGAAATAAAAACATGGACACCAATTTCCTCTCTCTCAACTATGCAAAATCGGACATAATAATCATCGGCCCCAAATCCCTCACCAACTCCATTCACAACTTCTCCTTCACAATAGACAACTCCACTCTATCCCCCTCCCCTCATATCTGCAATCTTGGAGTCATCTTTGACAGCCAGCTCTCCTTTGATCACCACGTCACCCAGCTCACAAGAACCGCCTTCTTTCACCTCAAAAATATAGCCCGTCTCCGTCCACTACTCTCATTTTCTGCTGCTGAAACCCTAATCCATGCATTCATCACATCCAGACTCGACTATTGCAATAGCATCCTTTTCGGCACATCCTTAATAAACTCCAATACATCCAAAACTGCTGCACGCCTTCTCACCCACACCTGAACCTGTGAACACATCACCACTGTCCTGCAAAATCTCCACTGGCTCCCTGTCCTGTACCGTATCCAATTCAAAATCCTTCTCCTCACACATACTGTAAAGCCCTTAACCACCAGGCCCCCTCCTACCTCACGGCTCTCCTTCACCCTCACACTCCTGCATGCAACCTTCGTTCTTCAAAAGCCAACCTCCTATCTCCCCCACTTAGAACCAAGTACCGAACCTGGGGGGACAGAGCCTTCTCCATAGCTGGCCCCTCCCTCTGGAACTCACTCCCTACACACATTCAACACTGCACCGACCCTCCTACTTTCAAATCACTGATCAAAACTCACCTCTTCAAACAAGCTTTTAATGTATGATTGTGATGTATGTTCTGTTTTCTGCAGCTGTACCTTTATGTTGTTATCTTTATGATTTGTGTGTAATGTTGCAATGTCTGTTCTTACTGTGCTGTTCTTTCTGTTTTTTAATAAATGTACAGTGTCTTTGAGTTTGAAAAGTGCTTATAAAGAAAATGTATTATTATTATTAGTAGTAGTATTATTATTATTCTTGTTATTATTATCTTCATACACATTTACACAGGACTCTGAGACATATTACTACGACAGCAAGTGACTGCTTGTGTTAACAAGTGAGAGAGATTGGGGGCAGAGTTTTTAGACCCCCCACCACCTTGAAAACAAACTCCGCGTTGACGTAGTAAAGATGAATGGGACGAAACTGACTTGAGGACGAGAATGGATGAATGAAGCTAAAACTATGAAAAGTATGTTTTTAATCACCCCACTTCATGAAAATAGTTTAGTAAATTAAGTGACAAATTTATGATGGCACATCTAGCGAGTTTCAGAACTATATAGTTTGGCACTGTCAGTTCAAGCAGGACTGATGCCGCTCTTTGTGTTGCACGCCAGAATTGCCTCTTCTAATTATTGTGCGGTTGTTGTAAACAAACAGCCCTGTCAATGTATGCCTCAAGATTTCTCATCCACCTGCCCCACTTTGTGCACCAGAGATTTCCTTCTCCTACTCTCTTGTGTCTGTGACTAGAGTTTTTTTCCTCTGTTATTTTTTTCAAAATTGGACCTACATCATGTACTTCAAGATGTACTTTGTTCTGTGTTCTCCTTAATTAAATTGAAAGCTCCGCAGTACATACTTGTCCTCGATAAATGTGGAGAGTGCAGGAGTATCTTCAGCCTTCAGACAATTTGAAGAGTGAGAGGCAGACATGCGCAGTAAAAACTGTTTTATCCCAACCAGCAGGGCAGGATTGGAAAAAACGTTTACATGGACACTGATGCGAACCATTAGCATAAACCACCCCTTGTCACGGGTGTGGGAAAACGAGAGGTGGACCAAAGTGCAGAATATCCAAAATAATTTAATTAAACAAAAAGGCAGAAGGCAAACCAAAACTTACTTTCCAACGAAAAAACACAGGGATCAAAAACAGGGAGCCACACAGGAGCACGAGGAAAAACTGGCATCTGCTGACACTGACATAACACACTGACAAACCCCCTCCAAGTTCTGAGCCTCCGCAGCTCCACAGTGACATGTCTTACTTGCAAGATATCACATGTGTCAGAAAAGTGAGCAAGTCAGCTCAGAAGATTTTTATTGAGCATTTAAGAGAACGGCTATCCTGTTGCTATTGGAGCAGAGTTTTTTAATCAGAGTCTATGCAGTTTCAGCAAGATTTTATAGGTACCAAAACTGCTTCATAAACTCCTACATGAATGCTACCTCAGAAGGGCAGGTATGTGCTCTCTATAGTGCACACATTGCTGCGCAGCAATGCCTGAATCTGGCTCTGTCATTAAAAATAACACAGAAAAGTTTTCTGGACATAATTATAAGTATTGAAGTCCTGGCTCCCTCCTACTCTGCAACACAGTTTTACCTCCTACTCCCTTCAGACAACCAAATCAAAAACGCCTCAGCGGCGTCCCCAAAAACAGATGCCTACATGCAGAGAGGCCAAACACACATTATGTAAACAAGCTTTTATGTGACTGCCTCTGATTTTGTATAAGGTTTAAATTCAATCTTTTTTTTTACATGTACAATTTTAGCAAAAGCGCTGCCGTCCTGCTGTCTGGCTTTTACATAACCTCTAGGACTGTTTATATCTGTGTGTGTGTGTGTGTTCGGTGTGGGCTCATATGCCTGTGGTGTGTGTGCGTGTTGTGTGTGAACATGTGAGAGTAAGAGATTGGGTTTGAACTCCCATTTGAGTGTGTTTGCTCACTGTGGTGGAAAGAAGCTGCTACACTTCTCCATCTGCAATCACTATGTTTCAGTCTCTGAACAATGTGCAGCCAAGTTTCCCATCATGCATCTGTTATGTTTTCCTTTCATCCATCTTTTTTGCTGCAGCTGCTGCTGTCTTATTAGAACTGAAATACCTGAATTGATTCACTTTAACATTAACACTGAACGTTTAATCTGTCAAGGGCGGATGTACTCTCAAAATGCAGCTTGCCATGAATAAAAACTATGGATTGGGGTTGAGTTAGTTTGGCCTTCAAAGTATGATAAAAGTGATTATTTTTCACAAGATACTCACAAAAGTGGTATTAATATTTAGAAATTACATTTGTTAGAGCTTTCTTATAGAAATTGACAGAAATCCATGAGCTAACCTAATAGGTGCTGCAAAGCAAATTTCTGATATGCAATTTCAGTGAATACCAAGGTTGAGGAATACATTGATACATTCACCAAGTCTTGTCCATGAAACATGCTTTAGTATAAAACAACCTCCGTTTTGATTGAACAGGTCAACAGCGCATCAAGATTTGCAAGTTGAAAATAAAATGCACAATTTTGGTTCAAGAGAGATTTTGGTTCAGATGTGTACATGGGATGTGACCTTATTCAGTTGAGTGCCTTTTACAGTATACTTATAAGTATATTAAGTATATTTTGGTTTCTGTAGCTAATCTCAATATCCATGGGCCTGAACATAACATATCTGTTTCACTATTTAAAGACCTTAAGTTAAACGTAATTAGAGGAATGTTTGCTTTGAGTGATTGTTATGACATCAACATGGTAAATTCAGTCAATGAGCCATGACTGAATCATTCAGCCATTTCAGAAAGTGGTAGTGGACATTCTTGATGTTAAGCCTGAGATGAGGGAAGTTCTGAGTTTTTACGTTTCACAAAGCCAGTTCAGCATAACCCTCTGTGAGTCACTATGGCTCTGAGGCTGATTGCCCGTTGAGCATGTAGCAGGAGGTCGTGGCAAAAATAATTCAAAGGCGGTTGCATAAGGAGAGGGTGATTAGTCCCTGTTTGGACACATATCAAATTTAACACGCTGATTTGCATTGTCAACAGAGCAAATTTTATGCATTGCCCTTCGATTCTTCGCAAATGGCAGTTTTCTCTACAATAGCGGAGATACTGAACATTTTAGCAAAGCAGTTTGTCAGCCATAAGAAAAGTCACTCTGGCACTGAAAGGACTTTTGCCTGTTTTTATGGTTTCCCTGAATGGGCCTAAATCAGAAAGGATCATCAAAGAGGAATTCCACAGATTTGCAAGTTTTATTTGATTTTTTAGTGTCTTAAATAAGGGCAAATGTACCAGGGGCTCTGCAGTGGATTGGTAAAGTGAAGCACTGTACCTTAAGTTTCATGAAAACAAAGCTGATTTCATATTCAGAGTCCTAAGCCAGCAAAATAAATGTATCCATGAGATTCCCTCAAAGAGCACTGAACTATCTCGGTCTTAAAGTCTCTGCAAGTTTCCTTTTGTTTTATGCACTACAACTAATGATGACGATTATTCTGCACTAGAGGTGATATTTGATGCAGCTCACATATCACCCATGTTGAAGCCAAGTGGCCAGGCTCTTACTATGACTCACAGATGTATCGTGAGTCTACATTGAGCCATACATTATCACGGGGTAAGTTCAAATTTTAAAAATAGTAACCTGTTCATCTACCAGTATTACAACAGGAGAGTTCAATGGCATCTCAATTGGAGACAGAGGGTACCCCTGCTGACCTCTTCTGACCCCTTACCCTGAGCCTGCGCTACAGCAACACTACAACCTGGTGCACTTCTGGAACTAGAGGACAAATTAAGATGACAATTGGCATTCTCGGGACCTGCTCCCAGTGTCTGCGTAGGCTCAGGGTTTACTCAGAGCGACCATATGACATTATTATGGCCAGTGTCATGCTCCACAAAATTGCTATTTTAAAATAAAAACTACAACCTGCTGTAGGCCAACTGGTAAAAGACACAGAGGAAGATCTATGATGAATGATGAACAAGACGTCTTGATTCGTTCGCTAAGTTTTATAGTTTGTTAATTTCAGTGTTAAGATTTAATTTCCTCTCATCCCTTGGGTTGCTTTAATCCCTGTGTAAATCTCTGGTATAAGTTTCTAGTGCTTCCTGTTTTCATACTTTCTCATTTGTATCCTCGTGTCTCTCTTTTTCCTGTGTGTGCATTTCCATATTCTTTTCTTTAGTGTTTCCTGTCTTATTTTGTAATTATTTGCCTTTCCTATCATCTCTTGCTTAACGACTGTTGTCCATGTAAGTCGGTAGTGTTTACCGTTTTGTTTTGTAGTTTTTGCCCCCAGTGTTTCTGGTTTAGTGTTACTTCCTCCCTTTGTGTGGTTCCCTCCCTTTCCACCTCATTGTTCTCACCTGTGTTTGATTGCCCCCTGTCTCTCTGTGTTCTTCCCATCTGTGACAGGTCATTGGCCCTTTCTGAAAAGCCACAGTTCAGTATGGAGTGCAGACTTTCAGTAGACTGAAGAGACGTGGTCATTTAGTGGGCATATTTTTTGGCTCTACCTCAGGAGACTGAACATTTCAGCATGGATGCTAACGTCCAGGTTTTATGCAGTATGGTTTGGATGCATCCATTCAGGAAATTAATTGTATTTTAACACCCACAATGCTGTGCAATCACATCTGTGTTGGAGTGTTAATAACATGAGGCAGGCTAATGACGTCACTTCCAAACTGAATGAATCAGACGAAGTAGGAACAAATCTCTGCCTATTGTGCATGCCTACTGAACATTCATGTGCTGCTCGGGTGGTCCAAGTTTCCGAGTTGGGAAGTGGTTCTTCCGACTTCAGTGTGTTCACATGATTTCAGTTCTGAAAGTCGGAATGATGTAACAACAGCAAAAAACAGCGTTGATGCTACGAAGAAGATCTGTGGAATGTCACTTTTACAAGTTATATTTGAGGAAAAAGTTGATGTGCAATACATAAATTAATAAAAAAGTATGTTAACATTGACAAAATATATTTCCACCCCAGGTCATGACGATTCTGACGTCAAGTCAGTATGTCGGGTACCTAATTCTTTTCCTAGTTTCCGAGTTGTTGTTCCGACTTGAGCAAGTGTTCATTTTACAACTCAGAAATTTGTTTTCCGATGTGTCCGACTCCACATTTGCACATTGTGAATATTTTCAACCGCTTTCATGAAGTATATTATCATTTCTATGCCGATGACACTCAGATTTATTTTTCCGCCAAACCAAATAACCTCAACCAACTTTCTTCTCTTCATAACTGTTTAATCGCAATCAATGAATGGATGTGTCAAAATTTCCTTCATCTCAACTCCGACAAAACTGAAATACTTTTAATTGGCCCTCTTCAATCAAACATCAAACCAACCGCTAAGAACCTTGGAATCATTTTTGACCAACACCTGACCTTCGACACCAACACCACTAAGCTTGTACAGTCCTTGTTTCCTGCAACTACCAGATATCTCAGAAATCAGCTCTCCCATTCAGATCTTGTAAAATTAATTCACACATTCATCTTCTCCTGTTTAGATTATTGTAACTCTCTCTACATTGCCTCAGCCAATCATCATTAAACCGTTTACAGCTAGTTCAAAATGAAGCCGCCAGATTATTAACATGAACCAACCGTCGTTCCCACCTCTCCCCCGTTCTTACTTACTTAAATGAATGCAGCAAAAGTCCTAACAGTCTATACAGCACGAATAGAAGGGACTGTCTACCTTCTACTATCAGATTGTGTAGGCACTTTTCAATTTGGAAGCACCCATTGTCAGACTTTCCCTGTGTTCCTTTGTTAACTTTCCTTGTGGTTCTGTTTTGTTTTTGGACTTTTGATGGACTTCGTGGTTCTGCTGGAAAGAGAAAGCTTCTGTTTTTGTGGTCCTTTTGATCTTTTTTTTTTAAATATTTTTGCGACACTGCATTTGGGTTCTCAAAATAGGTTGGTCCATAAAGGAACAAGGGCAGCCAGCTCTCAGCACAGAAATACAAAAGACAGAACTGTTTTGAATTGATTCATCCTATTCTACTATCAGATCTCTACTCTTTCTACATAACAACTCTTCATAATTTGTCCTTTGAATTGAATAAATACTTTTACACACTCCTTGACCTCCAAAAGGCCATACCACACACGCTGGATGGTCAGGGAGAAAAAATATTAGATGATATACTGTACTGACTTGTTTTGTTTACAAGGTCCAGCTGGTGCAATTGTTTGGTTTTATGAAAAATGACTTTTGGGTCATTTGACCAATCTCATACCCCATTTCAATGTCAAACCATTGTTTCAAAAATTGCATTTTCCAGGTCTTCAATTTTCTATTTTGCTAAATATAGCAATACATATCGTACCGTGGATTTATCGTGACATTATCGTATGGTGAGATTTAGATATCAGAATCAGAATCGGGTTTTACTGCCAAGTACATTTACACATACAAGGAATTAGACTTTGTGTATTGATGCTGAACAATTAACAAGGAAATAAAGCAGAACTAGCAACAACTTAAATAATACAGTATAAGAAGCTATTACAATATATAAAATAGAATTTAAAAATGTAAAATATAAAACACAAAATGTACAAAGTAGGAGCTGTGTAGTGGACAATAAGAAACAAATCTTACAGTGTATGTAACCTACTCACAGAGTGCATGTAAAGAAAATAAATGTAAAGTCCAGTGGGCGTTTATGTAACGCATAAAGAACAGTTTAGCATTCACATTACTTTGTGACTGTGGGGCTGATGAGAGTCTGGGTTATGTGGGAGGAGGGGGAGAGGGAGGGGGGAGGGCAGGGACATTGTTCATGAGGCTGACAGCAGAGGGGAAGAAACTGTTCTTGTGGCGAGAGGTTTTGGTCTTGATGGACCGCAGCCTCTTACCAGAGGGGAGGGTCTCAAACAGTCCATGTGCTGGGTGAAAGGGATTGGCCACAAGCTTACCTGCACGCCTCAGGGTCCTGGAGGTGTACAGGTCGTGGAGAGATAGGAGATTGCAGCCAATCACCTTCTCTGCAGAGCGGATGATGCGCTGCAGCCTGCATTTGTCCTTTGCTGTGGCTGCAGCGTACCAGACTGTGATGGAGGAGGAGAGGATGGGCTCGATGATGGCAGTATAGAAGTGAACCATCATGGTCTTTGGCAGGTTGAACTTCTTCAGCTGCAGCAGGAAGTACATCCTCTGCTGTCCTTTCTTGATGAGGGAGGTGATGTTCAGCTCCCACTTGAGGTCCTGGGTGATGATGGTCCCCAGGAAGTGGAAAGACTCCACAGACACCGTGCATTCATCGATGGTGATGGGGCTGAGGGCGGCTGCATTTTTCCTAAAGTCCAGAACCATCTCCACTGTCTTCAGAGCGTTAAGCTCTAGATTGTTTTCGCTGCACCAGGTCACCAGATGGTCAGCCTCCCACCTGTAGGCAGACTCATCCCCACCAGAGATGAGTCCAATGAGGGTGGTGTCGTCTGCGAACATGAGGAGCTAGACAGACTGATGACTGGAGGTACAGATGTTGGTGTTCAGGGAGAAGAGCAGAGGAGAAAGAACGCAGCCTTAAGGGGAGCCAGTGCTGATAGTCCTGCTGTCTCATGTCAGAAAGGAGAGCTTGTCCTGGAGCAGAGCTGGGATTATTGTATTGAACGCAGAGCTGAAATCCACAAACAGGATCCTGGCGTAGGTTCCTGCTGAGTCCAGATGCTTGAGGATGAGACGGGGGCCAGGCTGACAGCATCATCTACAGACCTGTTGGCTCTGTAGGCGAACTGCAGGGGGTTACATCCCAATTCATTACCAAAGTAATATTATTGTGATGTATTGGGCTAATGCCAGTGTTTGGATAGACCTATTAGTGTGTTTGCCTGGCTGTGCCCAACATTAAATGCTTAAACAGGGACAGTGGCAGCCTCTACAGTAGCACTGTTATTTTGGGGGTCACGGGCTGAAAGGTTTGGGAACCCCTAACTAAAGCTACTAATGGAAACCAAATTGAGCTGTGTACTGCCTAACTACAAACCTCTTTTATTACTCACCACTCAGAGCGCCACAGAGTGTCTATCAAGTGTTTAATCACAGCCTCTTTCACACAACCATGATTTGACTCCTGCATACAGATTTCAAGAAGCCATTGACTCTGTGTGTGATCACGTCTTAAATGGCAGCTTCTCAGAATACTTGATTCAAGTTTGTACTAGAGCAAACAGTGGGCAGAAAAGAGTGTCCCATTATCTACAG
Organism: Labrus mixtus; assembly: GCF_963584025.1. Lineage (NCBI taxonomy): Eukaryota > Metazoa > Chordata > Actinopteri > Labriformes > Labridae > Labrus > Labrus mixtus. The sequence goes on from NC_083615.1 coordinate 22,394,224, forward strand.
AGTGAGGGTCTGTAGATTTTATATTGGTTATTGTTGCTGTTTGAAACTACTACTCATTTGAATGCTAAAAATTATAGTTGTATTTTATTAAAGCAACAATGGTCCAACTTTAATTGTTATTGGGAAAAAAAATGCTAATTCCAAAACGGCGTATGGCCTGTATTGGACAGTGTTTGCTCGACAGTTTTGTTTGTGATTATTACAAACGGTATGATATTTCCAATCCAATCCAATCCACTTTATTTATATAGCACAAGTTTAAACAAACACAAGGTTTCCAAAGTGCTGCACAAGAGAGTAAAATAGAGATAACAAATAAATAAAAATATGCATGTGTACACATAAAACAAATACAGTCACATAAAACACATAAAATCAACACTCTACGTGGGGGTAAAAGCCAAAGAAAAGAAGTAGGTTTTAAGAAGAGTTTTAAAACGAGATAGAGAAGAGGCCTGCCTAATGTGCAGCGGCAGCCCATTCCAAAGCCTTGGAGCAGCAATAGCAAAAGCTCGGTCCCCTCTGAGCTTAAGCCTAGCTTTAGGGACTGTCAGGAGCAGCTGGTCAGCTGACCTGAGAGATCGGCTAGGCATGTAGGGGTGCAGCAATTCAGAAAGGTAAGGAGGGGCAAGTCCATTTAAGGCTTTAAAAGAAAATAAAATAATTTTAAAATGAATCCTAAAATGGACGGGCAGCCAGTGAAGTGAAGCCAAAATAGGTGAGATGTGCTCATACTTGCTTGTGCCAGTTAAAAGACGTGCAGCAGCATTTTGAACCAGTTGAAGACGCGCAATGGAGGACCCACTAACCCCCATATACAGTGCATTACAGTAGTCCAGCCTAGTGGTCACAAAGGCGTGGATTACTGTCTCAAATTGCTGTCTCTGAAGGACTGGTTTAATTTTTGCCAGCTGCCTTAACTGGAAAAAACTAGACTTCACCACAGCTTTAATCTGGCTGTCAAATTTAAGGTCTGAGTCCACTTTTACACCCAGATTGTTCACAACTGGCTTGTGATACTGTGCCAGAGAAACCAGATCAACTTGGGGGAGGGTCACAGAAGTGCCACCAAAGACCATGACTTCTGTCTTGTTTTCATTAAAATTCAGAAAATTTAACGACATCCAAGCTTTAATGTCATGTAAACATTTTTGCAGTGGGTTAGTGGAGTACGAATCAGCCTTTTTGAGGGGGACATAGATCTGGCTGTCATCCGCATAGCAATGAAAAGAAATGCCATGTTTCCTCAGAATAGAGCCAAGTGGTAAAAGATAAAGAGAAAATAAAAGAGGGCCAAGCACAGAGCCCTGTGGTACCCCACATGAAAGAGGAGCAGTGGAGGACACAGAGTCATCAAGGCTGACACAGAAAGTCTGATGTGACAGGTAGGACCTGAACCACTCTAGTGCTGTGCCACTGATGCCCACCCACTGCTCCAAACGAGCAATCAATATATCATGGTCCACTGTATCGAATGCTGCAGTCAAATCTAAAAGTACAAGGACAACACAGTGACCAGAGTCAGTAGCTAAAAAGATGTCATTAAAAACTCTTAAAAGTGCTGATTCTGTGCTGTGCAAAGTTTTAAAACCTGATTGGAAAATCTCTAGAACATTTTGTTGATTTAAAAAGTCCATGAGTTGGGAATACACAATCTTCTCTAAGATTTTAGAGAAGAAAGGCAATTTTGAGATAGGCCTGTAATTTGCCAAAACAGCAGGGTCCAGTCCAGGCTTTTTTAGTAAAGGCTGCACAACTGCATGTTTAAGATTTACAGGGACTACTCCAGTGGACAGACTGCTATTAATAACTGAGAGACAAGATGGCCCAACAGTGGGAAAAACCTCCTTAAATAAACGAGGCGGGACAGTATCATCCGGAGAGCCTGAGGGCTTCAAGTGACCCACAATCTCCTGCACAAAAGACAGGGTCACAGGCTCAAACGTGTCCAACACAGCAGAGCAGGGGACAAACACTGAAGGATCAGAAGCAGGAGGTGAATTAAGTGCTCTGGCAGATGTGACTTTGTCAATGAAGTGATGAAGAAAGTTCTCACACACAGCAGGGGAGGCCTCAATATATTTGATGATATCTTTTATGAACATCTTTTCACTTTGCAAAGCCAAGACATTGTTCAGGTGATACAGGTATTTCAGGGACGAGTGTGAATGTGGAAGAGACGTGAAAGACCTTGCAGGCATCTGAACCAATACAGATGAAAAGGAGGAAGACAACGTGAGGATGTTGAAAAACAACCTGTAAATGGAGAAGTATGTAGAAATATTCAGAGGAAGAGTAACTTCAATCAGATGATCCAGGTTTGTGGCCAGCAAAGATAACCTATGGACATAGAGAGTAATGTTCGGAAACTGGCTACAAGAGATAAAAGATTCAGAGAGAAAACTACTCTCGTATACTTACAGTATGCTAAGGCAGCCAATGAAAAGGAAAGGTTAATGAGGGACTGGGTAATTCATAGCAAAAGTACTAATGCTCTATGATGCATAGCATGTGTCATATACATGATGAATTCCCAAACCACGAGGAATATGGGGCCCAAAATCTGCTACTTGAAGTGGAAGAATACACACCACTCTGTAATAGCAGTCACTCATGACTGTCAGTTGCAGCAACAGATACAAACAGACTGAGAAAAATAAATCTGTCTGAGAATTCAGTATGTGACAGTGCACTTGACATCAGAAAATGTCATCCTTCAGGGTTTAAACCAAAGGCGCACTCTTCTCTAATTATACCTCACTGCCGAATGAGCACTTACAGGCACAGAAAATCAAAACAGACTGACCTATTATCTGAGCTCTTACATTCAAAATAATTTCATTGAATTATGTGGCAAGAAAGTTCTGAATACAATTCCCAAGGAAAGGGAGAATGCTTTTTATCATTTTTATCAAGTCTTCTGTAATGCTATGCCAGACATTTGCCACACTGTAAAATGTTAAACTTAATAAAGATATGTTTTTCATAATAAAGAAACAGATGACTGGAAGATCAACGAATGGTTCCTTGGATTTAAGGATGGTCATGAAAAGAAAGGAAATGGATTTCCAGAGATGGATGAAAATGTGTTCTGTGACCAAGGGATATGTCAAGGGGAAGTCGAGGGAATCCATATCCAAATCATCTAGTCATCCAAAAAAAATCACCTGGTTACATTTTACCTAGTGCATCCTACACCTTACATATTGTAGCTGTGCATGCTGCAGAGTCTAGCCCTGAAGTGTAAAGATGTTTTTTCCTGCGTCAATCACTTCACAGATAGCTGTTGGAGTGCAAGGATGGTTAAACATGAGGCAAAACTCTGTCATCTGGGCCCCCGATGGTACAATGATAACATGCAGTCTCACCAATGAGTCCAAATCAGAAGCAATATGGTCTGAAGAACCACTGTATGTCATTCAATGCTATTGCTTTTCTAACTGTCTAGCTGAAAGTACTGCAATGTCATGATTCGACCTTATTTAGTTTGTGTTTTGTCTATTTCAAAGTTTAAGTTTCCTTGTGGTTATTCATCCTAGTGTTGCTTGTTTCCCTTTTGTGTTTTTGTCTTAATGTTTCATAGTTTAGTCTTTCGTGTTTCCTGTTTTATTTTGTAGTTTCTTATCCTTGTGTTTCTTTGTTCTAGTGGTTATGTTACATTATTGAGTTCTCTGTGTATCTTAGTGTTTCTTGATTTATGCTGTAGTTGTAGTTACCAGTGTTTCTTGTCTTGTGTTTATTCCTTCCACTGTGTGTTTCCCTCCGGTGTGATTGCCCTCATTGTCTTCACCTGTGTCTGTTTAGGGTGCGTTCAAATTGTCTTTTTGGCTTAGGAAGGTTCCTAACTGAGTGAAATTACCCGGAAGCGTTTAAGTGGCGGCCATGATAAGAGCCTATCGAATTCTCTAAAATGGAATGGTGCCATGCATGAGGCTCTGGGGGAAAGGCCTTCCATTCAGCCTCCCACCCTCATTGCCCCATGCCCGGTGCCAAACCATGACCAGACTGCTGCTGAGGCCTCATCATCCCTCCAGCCTGCCACAGATGATGAGGAGTCCGTGCCCTCCACCTGCTCCCAGCCTCCCACCAAAAGGCAGAAGAGGAGTGGGTGCATGTTGGCATTTATGAGGGAGCAGGCCAAAAAAGATGATGCCGCCAATACTGCTCTCCTTGAGCTAAATGAGAGATTCCTGGGCCTGCTGGGCGAATTAGTGAAAAATTAGAAATAGAAGGAAACGTACCAACGAAATTAGTCCAGTTGTGTTAATTGAATGATATCAAATGTAAAGTTCTGCAGCCATCTATCAGGAGGATAAAACATGACACCCATACATACTCTCAATTAAACAACCCAAACTAAGGAAAGACAGGCAGCTCAGCCCATTATGTCAAACTGAAAGAAAAAGAAAGTGGGGGGAATTAACATTAGTGCAAATTAATTTCAGAATTGATAGAAAATGTAACCAGAAACCCATGCATTACCTTAGAAATATTATAAATAGTCATGATCCTGCAGTGCGGGGGGACATTGGTCTGGAGCTGATGCATGTGCTGCCAGCCTGTCCCTGAAATGCTGACCCCCATTCTCATCCCCTTGTACAGGTGGTGGTGGAGGCACAGGATCCTCTTCCTCTGCCGGCTCCAAGATGTCCCCAGCAGTGAGGCAGATGTTATGGCGCATTGCACATACTGCCACAACATTTGGAGCAAAGGTGTGATCCACTTCCAGGGCTCTGAAGAAGATCCCTCGCCACCGTGCCTTCAACATGCCAAAGGCCCTCTCTATGATGCATCGCCCTCTGGCATGGTGAGCATTATAGCGAGCCTCCCGGTATGGGGTAATGAGGGTCACCGGTGCATTAAGGCACGGATATCCCCCATCCCCCACGATGAAATATCCAGCTGGTGGGTAACAGTCCCTGACAAATACTGGACTATTTCGCAGCACCCTGGTGTCGTGGACTGAACCAGGGTAGCCCACAACAATGTCCAGAAATTTGCCAGTGCTGTCACAGATCGCCTGCAGCTGGACTGAGTGGAACAGTTTCCTGTTCAGGTAACCTGCTGCATGGGGACTGTGGGGAGCCTTGATTCGGATGTGGCATCCATCAATGGCTCCCACACAGCAGCTGAAGGCTGGGCTGTTGGCTAGGTGCTGGAAGCCATTGCCTACTTCAGCACACTGTGCGAGGAAATTGAACAACTTTTTCCAGGTGGAAAAGTAGTGTGTCACACATTCCATGAACAATGTCAAAGACGGTTGTCTTTGGCACATCGAAGACCCGAGAGACAACAGTGTAAGACAACCCATGTGCCAGCCAGTGCACCACCAGGAGGACCTCCATGTAGGGTCTTCTCCCTCCTGAGTAGGGCCATCAGTAAGGTAAAACATAATGCCTATATTGTACATAGGAACACATTAGATATGTGGGATTAGTTTAAATTATGCTTTGATGGTATATTAAATTTAAGCATGCTCTGATCTTTGGTTTAAACCCATAGCAGCATCCTCTTACCATTTCTGCACACAATGCTATGAGCCTCCGCAGTCGCACCCTCCTCCTTCTGATTATGCATTGGTTTTGCTGCATGGCGGACTATGCTGCAGCAGCAACTTCTTCGTTCTCCATTTTGCTTGGTAACTAAACTCCCCAGCTGCCCTTTTATAGGCCAGTAAATGATTATTGTCTCTTCTGGATTCATACCACACAGCTGGGTAGATCGTTATTGGCCATCCATTGAGTGTGGTAGTGTTGGGCCATTGATTATTTGATCGTTATTTCTTAGGGAATCAACTATTTTGTCACATTATACATGCACAGCCTGTATCAGTTATAGCAAATTCATAGCAACATAAAGTCTAGATATCCCAGTGTTTTCTGATTTGTGTGGTGGTTTTTAAGATATTATGTAAAGCCAATTAATCAGATTATAATCACCATAAAAAAATCACTGTCTTTTAAATAAAAAGGGATCAGAGACATTTTGAGCCAGATGATGTTTTATTCAACATATTTCTTCAGTTGTACATTTGTATGCTTAAAACATTATGTATGTCTTACATAAATGTAACAATTAATTTCATACAATCATACTTATTTTGGATGAATGTTGATTCATGAGTGGACAGGAAGGTGAGCGTGAGCAATCATTCTCAATGTGACATTCTTTTAAGTTTCACTTTTGTTACTGGTAGCCTCTTTTCCTTTTATTTAAATCCCAACCTTGTGGTTATTAGGATTATATCACCGTTAAGAGGCACAGGGGAAACGTTTTTAGATGCTCTTTTAGTAGTCCATTTTCGGAAAATATTAGTTTTACCACGGCAGACCCACGTCATTAAAATCCTCTTAACACCTTTCCTTAACCTCATGATGTTTTCCCCAGGGTTAAGGTAAAGTGGATAGTGAAAGGACAGAGGATGGACAATTCCATCCTCTGTCTCTGTGTTTCTTCCCTTCTGTGTCATTAGTTCATTGTCGTTTGTCGGTGTAGTTATGTCAGTCCATGTCAGATTTAACCTCTACTCGTGTTCCTGTATTTTTCCTCGTGCAGTCTCTCAGATATAAATAGAAGTCTCTTCTGTCTGAAACTACACTGATTGCTACATGAATGGTTCTTGTGTCTGAAATAAGGAACACCAAACTGCCAGAAGAATAGAAGAGATTCAAGCTGAAACTCAATGAAGGAGACAGTACAGGTTGGGCAACAACAGTTTTTCAGAACACAGTGTTCTAAACCACTGCGCAGATGTTGAAGAATCAACTGCTGTTCTGAAAGTTGGGCAAATGAGTGAGAGGATAAAGTTCTGTGTGCTAACCAATGTTTACAAATGAAGTAAGACACCTGAACATTGTTTATAATGCTATTTTCTACCCTAACGTGTCCACTTGGTCAGCTTAGTGTAATTTGTCAAATGCAGTTTTGCAAGTTTGCATTTCTTGACATATTTTGCACACTGCCTGTGACTGATGCAGGTGGTTAAAGAGCTTTAAGGACGCTAAAACTGATTTTTTTTTTTAAAACAATGCCTGCCCTATATCATAGGACAAGCATTGTCCAGGAACTGGACCCAAGCACAGAACTAACACATTTTTTAATTTAAACAAATTGCAAACAAAGCTTACTTATTCTAAATGTCCAAAAAAAATGTTAATCAAAAGTCCAACAGGAGAAACAAAAAGCAGCCACGAGGAAACATCACAGAACAAAGGAACACAAGTAGGAAGACAATCATCAAGGGTAGATAGATTAATTAACTTACACAGAAGGGAAGAAACACAGGTGTGAGGAACAAGCCACAGGTGAAACTAATGAGTGCAATTAAAAAGGGAGGGAAACACAGAAACATTGGGGACTAGAACTACAATATAAAACAGGAAACCGAAAAAGACAACTATACACACAAGTAGTAAGAATCACAAAGGAAGGAAAATAAAAAATAAAGCAGAACATAGGCAAGGGCAAGAGGTTAGACAGGAGATGACACTAAAGGCAAATACTAAATAACATAAAACACGAGTAACTTAAACCAGGAATATGAACAGAAAAATATACAGCAACAAAAGGGAACAATACAATAAAAACAGGGTATTAATTAATAAATACTGAAATTAACTAAATATAAAAGTGAACAAGAACAAATCCTGATAATACTAACCAGACTAACAGTCTTTACATGCATTGTCCATGTCCAGTTCTTAAGGAGATCAAAGTTGTAAATAAGTACTATCAGCTGGAAAAGGAGACAGCTTGGGTGTCTTCAGAGACGTTAACAGGCTGTTCATATCAACTCTAACTCAAAATTTCCATATACTCAGTTTGCGCACCCTGCCCCACTGGGTCAGTATTTTGAGCGTGAGCGGCTGTCCACACATCACAGGAGAACTAAAAGATCACGCGAGAATACAGAAAAATTACGTGCAAACAATCTGTTACTGAATCTGTCTATCTGAGGTTGATTTGTTGTTTGTTGGTCGCCTGTTTTGACGTGATATTCATAAAGTGAGCGTTTCCTTGTCTGACTTCCTGTCCAGGACGTATTATTCTGTACAGCTTGACAGGTGCATACAGACTCGGTGTGTATTTGAAACAGAGCAGAGCGTAGTGGCGCCGCTGGCACGCTCCGGAAACACAATCATTGCCTAGAGTGGCAGCATAGTGCGCAGCGCCGGAGAACCACAGCACGCACAAAGTATGTGGAAATTGTGAGTAAGAGTGTGCACTTGTGGTTGAGCACTTTGCTGATCAACATGTCCCTCTGACTCACGAGGCATGGTAGATGGAATGACCCTTTAAGAAAAGCTTTCATGGTTACTTGTGACACGTGCTCAAATCAAAGACAGTGTTGCCAAGTCGGCTGATTATTAGGGATGAAATCGTCACAATTAATTGATCCAAAAGGCTCCACTACACCTGGGCCCGTATTTACTAACATCCTGAGAATTCTCTCAGAGAGCTCATATCTTAGCTTGAAAAATCCTTCAAGGATTTTTAGTTTAAGAGTGATTTAGGAACATTCTGAGTGAGGAAGAGACTTTTATCTTAGTGACGAGGCGTGGTTGACCCTGTTGCTAGGTATGACCACAATTTTTTCAGAAGCTGTGATTGGTTAATCCAAAAAATAAAAAAAACAGAATCTAGTCAGACATTGTGTAATAATGAACACTATGAAATGATCATCTGTGTGATACTTTGTAAGACATACTTAAAAGTATATAGCCTACAAGATGTTTGAAATCAGATGATCACTCAATGTGCAGCAGCTTCTTCACCTGCTGATCGTTATGGCAGCATGTGAAGGACCTTAATTAGTGATTGGATGCACCTGTGGAGGTAAGCACATGTAGAGAAACTCAAGGTGCATGTCTCACTTTTTACTGAATGAAGTCAGAGATGGAATGAAATGTCTGCACAAATCATTTTTTGTCTGTTCTGCCCAGCTATGAGCCAAAAATATTCTTCATGTAGTGTTTTGCAGAATATGTCTTCATTTTCTCCTCAGCTAGAGAAACTCTTAAGCCTGTTAAAAGTCATCCCCACTCCTCCTAACAGTTTGACACCTTAGGAGCTCTCTTAAGGGCTAAGACACTTTGTTAATAACTTCACATCTTAACAAGTATCTAGTCCTAACCTTTTATGTCCAAATACGCTTGTTATTAACTGGAATGTTTTAAAGTCCATTTTAATGCTGTGCTTTTATTGATGCAGCATGCACCCCCTGATTCCCTGCTGCACAGTCATATTCCTCTGCCCATCCCTCTACATTCATTCGCTGAGACTGTGGCATAACTTTAGTCTAATCTCTGCGATTTACAGCAAAACAAAACAAAGAAACTGTCGTTTAAGCAGGATGTGTGGATATCCTCTATTTTAAAAAAAGCTTCTATTGAAGATTGTTTCATTTAATCCACATTACGAAAGTCATTTGTGAGCTCTTCTCTCTGCCTGCACACTGGAGGTGGAGCCGTCTCTCACTGCCTCCTATTGGGGGAGGATTCATTAAAAGTTGGGCAGTGAAAGCTTTGTGTCTTGCAGGTGGCTCTTTTTAAAAACCCTACAAACATTACATTAGAATTCAGCTAAGAAATGTACGTTTTTAACTTTGTCAGTTTCCTCCACTTACAATAAGAAGTCGGAGTTCAGTTTGAACTTTGTCCAATCAATCAGGGAATAGATGGACATTACTCAAGTTCAATGAGTACTTGTGTAGCTATTGAGGAGGAGAGAGGCAAAGGATAAGAGGGGCCACAGATTTCAGCCTAAGTAACAAAATCAGTCGGCCAGGCAAACAAAGAAATGGGAGTCTAGGACACCGTGATGACAAACTAAGACTGCACACTCGGGAGAAACAATTTTCACTTCAAAAAGCAAACACTTTTTGCTTTAATTTGTGGTTTATTGATCCTTTTAGGGTCATCTTCATATGCTGACAGCGTTCAAATACTTAAAACAGCTGGGTGTAAACATCACATTCAACCTTGTCTTTATAAGTTTGGCTATGGATATTACACAATACTCACAGTAGTTCTGGATAATGGGTTTAAGACTATTAAATCGATCAATATAACCGAGGTGGATGATTTAATTATGGCTATATATGACACAAGCGATGGGGAGTCGGCCTTAATGAAAACTGGAGAGTGGGGACACCAAACAGAAATGCATCTTTTTGTAAAACACAATCAAAATTGCCTACATGGTGCCTTTTTTTCATTCATATTAATTAACAGGAGAAAATCGTTTTGAAAGCCTTCATCCATTACTTTCTTCCATAATTCCTTCAAGTACAATGAAGTCAGATCTGGTATGTTGATATGCACATTTGCACATGATACGTAGAATTGGTTCAGAAACATATATGGTAAATGTTTCTGCAATTTGCAGAATAGTAAAATGTCAACACTTTCCTCTGGAGACTGGGTTGCTTTTAGGGAGTGCTTGCTAAGGGATAGGTTTGTTAAAAGTATGGCCGTGGATCCAATCTCCATTTATTTACCATTAAATAGTCTTTAAGAACTAAAGTTTGGTCCTGACCAGAAAGCCATCATCCCAATCTCCTCATACCCTTATACACTCATAGCATCCCTAGCCCTCCAAACCTAAGTATTACCTAAACCCATCCATCATATTAACTCATCCAGTCATATTTCAAATTGCAACATGGACTTACAAATCAACACATTAATTGATGCATATTTACACACAAAAAAAACTTTTCAATTCTCTCTTCTCCCTCTCTTGGACATCCCAAGACACATCCCTTCTACTCCTTTTCTCTGTTTCCTTATTTATGAACTATAGCCTCTGTACATGGGGCGTGACCTAACCGCTAGGCCATCTGCGCCCGTTGTCTTTCCTTTTTTTGTCATGTTTCATCTCTCTTTATTTGTAAAATTTTTGCCTACTGTAGATTATATAGGATTATTTTGTCTACACTGTCCTCCAACTCCGTTTTGTCTTGTATGTCTAGCATTTTGTTGTTTTGCTACAGTACAGTATTTTCACACTTTCTCACAATAAAGATGAACAACAAGTCGTATTAAAAATGATATACAATCTAACTTTCAGACCAATCCTACAAGAAAAAAAAAGAGAAAGATTACTCAAGATAAAATAAGATTATAGTACCTTACCCTGGATTAAAAAAATGAAATCCAAAAGATAACAACTAAACCTTACTTCCTAAAGCAAATCAAAAACAGGAGAAAATGGGTACAAAAGAAATGGCTGCTCATCCTAACTGCTTCTCAAACAAAATAATTACCTAAACTTGAAAGGACAAGTACAAACACCTAACGCCAAAAATATCAACAAAGTGATTCTAAAACACAATATGCAATTAAAACCGCAAGCGGTGATGAAGGGCCCTCGCACCCCTGTGCATGTCGGGGTGTGTCGCGACCACAGAAGCGGAAGCAGCAGCGGAACGTGGCTAAGCAGCAGGCCGTGCAGTTTGATTTGTGTAAAAGTCGTAGTACTGGCATGTTGAAATAGGCAACGTAATGAAGATCACATTAAATTTTGACGTAGAGCAGTTCAGGCTGGCACTGTCATGATAGCTCTGAAATCTGGAGGAAATTGAGCTATGGTTGAAGTTCACTATTGTTATTATGTCAGTGTGTTCAGAGGCCAACCCTGATCATACATGTGAAATTTCAATCAGACCAGACAAAGTATATAGGATGTAATACTTAGTCCTTGCAATAGGGGGCGCTATGGTTGATGTTGACTATTGTTATTATGTCAGTGTGTTCAGAGGCCAACCCTGATCATACCTGTGAAATTTGAAGCAGATCAAAGTGTCTGAGCTGCAGTACCGTCTCTGTCCAGTAGGGGGCGCTATGTCAATGGCATAATTGTATTAGGGTAGATGTGATCAGGCCAGTACTGACATTGTTGATGTGAAATTTGGAGCAAATCTGACTTTGTATATGGGAGGTAGTACTTATTCTTTGCAGTAGGGGATATGAATGTGTTCAGAGGCCAACCCTGAACACATTCAACCCGCAACCCCTCGCACGGTTCGTGCTCGGGCCCTAATAAAAAACTTTAAAGATCGAGGACAGAAACGGAGCGCTGCTGCTCTCAGTTGTCAGAACGGCATCTATTGTGTGCAGATGTGTTCTATTTGAAAGATTTCAATCCGTGCATGGACCAATCTGGCGTACAGCCTCCACTCCAACAGCATCTCAGCACACTCCACCTTAAACAACAGACAGACCACACAGAAAAAAGATTTAAAACTGCACTTACTTGCACACAAACACTGACAACCTCAACAAAACAAAAAGTAATACAGCCAGGGTCGCAACAAAGGACAATAAGAAAAACTCATCCTGGCTCCTAATGCCTCAGATATTCAGCATTATTAACATTCTACCGGCTGGCCTTTTCAGAAGAGCACCTGGCATTATTCAGCTTAGGAGAAAAGGTCTGACAGACAATCGGCTAAATATGGACCAAGGTTTGGGACCAACACACAAACACTCATAATGTGACTAACTGAGCAGATGGTTAACAAATCAAATCCAGACATCATCCCAAACAGGAGAGGGGAACACTCCACGTAAAAAGCTGCCCTCACCAACGTTTGATCTTTTCAAAGATATTGTCCCTTTGGTGTCCTTCGCTATAAAAAACATCAGAGCAGCTGAGTTGGTTTGTGTTGAGGCCAGGGGCCAGGTCACTGTTTTCTAACAGTATTTGCAGCTAAGTTGACAGACTTGGTCATGAAATGTCCTTTTTACATGTGTATGTATCTGTTCATAACCTTTTCAATGATTTCACTCACCATTGCTGCATACTGCCTTTTTGTTACATTGTGCTTTGGCTTTTGAGACATTATACGTCGTCCTAGATGTCCTACATTACATACATCATAGTTTTTGGAGGATGACAAGAGTTTTTCAGACTGCAATCCATCAGCCATGACCATAACACTTGATGCACAGCCATTAACAGTTTATGTTACAGACAGCTTGTTCAGACACAATCTCTATCCAACCCCTTATGAGTCCTGATGGAGGATGAATGGAACAAGTTCAAGATGATTGGAAAAGAAAGCGAGCAGGAGGAGAAAGAGGCCAGAGAATGTGAAAGAACACAAGAACAGAAAGACTGAAAATCACTATTAGTCAGACCCTGCAGGTTTCCAGCTCGACTGGCTGCCGCAGACCCTTTTTGAAGGTGCAATGTATGAACTCTCTCTTTGCCTGCTTCTGCCTTTTTTGGCTCAATTAATGGAAATCAAAATTATTTTTTTGACGCTGATAAGATGCTGTTTTCATTTTCTTTAAAGCAAGGATGTGGTAACAGTAGAAGGTGAAAGAAAGTTAGGTGAGGAGCAGAACCTTGAATAAAGCAAGCCACCATGTGACTAAAATATTTGAATGTACTTCAGCTAATCAGAAAGTAGAGCAACAGACATCAAGGTCAGTCTGAATTCTACCAACTTCACTGCTTGTCTTATTGCTAATTGGATCCTGTTGAGTTTCGCTGTGTTGTTTACTGTGGCTATGAGCTTCGAAGGACAGACATCTTTGAAGAACAACAACACAAAGTGTAGCTGACGTGCCTGTACAGAAAACTTGGTGAAATCAAAAGTGAAGTTCAGTTTGTTGATTACAAACTTGTTCTTCAAACAAATCCAATTAAAGTCAATACCATGGTCAGTCAAGTTTAAGTCAGAAGCATCAATTTGAGCTCGTGATCGAAATTGTTTGCACACACAGAGACAGAGAGAGAGAGAGAGAGATTCAATGTGTAGTTGAGCCACAATGTGCCACCAGAAGAGCTCCTATATGCTCTCTGGCATTGATTGTAAAAGTCTCTAAACTCTACTGTAAAAACACTTCAAAAGATATGTCCTGATTTAGTGTGTTATGGTGTTACAGGAAACAAGTACCATATTAATTATAACAACTGTGTATATAGCACCTTTAAAAACAGATGTTTACAAAGTGCTTTGACACACAAAGTAAAGTCAGTGTCTGCACAATTCAAACACAAGGCAATTTCAAAATGCAAAAGATCAGCAAGAAGAAATGTGTATATGAAGTAGAAACAACAGGTCTGAAAAGTTAAACTAAAAGAAATGCAATCGAAGAATAAATGACACAATGTTAATAAGACCATTTAATATTGTAAGAGGATTATAAGAAGAAGACGGGACATCACATCACAGAAAAATATAAACAAAATAAAGGTTAAAACGGATGTGTAACAGACACATTAGGTAAGTAATAGCAATAAAGGATGGTTGGAGCGCAACACCAGAAGAAGGACTAGGAATAGATCAAACAATTAAGTAACATGAATTAGGAAAATATACAATTAAAAGTAATTTAAAGAAGTGACATCACATAAAAGCAAGTCTGTAAAAGGTAGTTTTTATTTAAGATTGATTTTTGGGCTTTTTGTGCCTTTAATGGAGAGATAGGACAGTGGATAGAGTTAGAAATCAGGGAGAGAGAGAGAGAGTGGGGAGTGACATGCGGGAGGGAGGCCACAGGTGGGATGTGAACCTGGGCCGCCTGCTTGAGACGACAGCCTCCATACATGGGGCGTGCGCACTAACCATTGCGCCACCAGCACCCCTGTAAAAGGAAGTTTTAAGAAGTGATTTGAAAAGAGGTAACTGATTCTGCATGCCTTATCTCTTAATGGAGGTTGTTACAAACTTGAGGAGTCCTGACAGCAAAAGCACGGTCACCTTTAGATTTGAGGCTCGACTTTGGCAAGGCCCCTCTGGACAATCTATGGTTGCGGATGGCTCATAACGGGTCTGCATTTCAGAAATGTAAGGGGTAAGACCAAGAAGAGCTTTAAAGGTGATTAGTAAAATCTTAATATCAATTATAAAAGTGCCAGTGGATAGAAGCAAGGATATGAGTGATGTGATGTTGTCTGTTAAAACCAGTAAAAAGCCTAGCTGCTGCGTTCTGGACCAGTTGAAGAGCTATTCATGAGTGACAACAGGAAGGAGTTGCAGGAGTCAAAAAGTAAAAGTAAAAGTAAACAAGATTTAAATCTGACTCACATAATACCATCATAGTGAGGGCTGTGAATCTGACAGCTCATTTCCACAAGAAATAGACAAAATATTATTAAAGGAAACACCCCATCAAAAGTTCCTCATTCAGGCCTTTAGTTACTTCTGATGGATGATACTACATAACGAACACTACCATCAGTGTGTGAATGGGTGGGTGTGACATGTGGTGTAAAAGCACTTTGAGTAGTAATATAAGCTCAAGTCCATTTACCATTTTAAAATTACATAAATGTGTCTCCTCAGTTCCCAAACACTAAACACAAAACAGAAGAAGAAATGATCTTAGGAATTTTCTAAATCACGTGAGTAACACTCTGCAAGTGTATTTTTACATCAGTCATGGTTTGTTTGAGGACCACTTTTTGTACAACAGATAAAACAGGGAGTACATTTCACAGTAATAGCCCTGCAGGAGAATTGTGCAGCCTATTTTCCATAGAGCACTGCAATCAGAAACATTGATTATCTGAAGGCCACCGTATGTGAGAGACAAAGCTAGTCTATGATTTGATAACAAAAGGATCGCTCTCTCTTTCTCGCTCTCTTTGTAAGCAATCAATTCAACCCAGGAACACAACACAAATACAAAAGCAAATCAACAATTTCTGGTACCCACCTCGTCCTTCTATAAAGTACAGAAACCTTGTTAACATATCTTGTAGGTATGCTCCAACTCTGATTTCTTTCTTTGCTTTATTCGCCCCACACACACCATCACAACCATTCAGCTTCACACACCCACGGACACACAGTCGTGAATCTGTATGAACTTGAGACATTAAACCTTCACTGTATAGATGATTATTACTTCAGCTACGTGTCAATTCATAACCTTCTTCCCACAACTTGTAGGCTATCATTTGTCATTAGACAATCTGACATTTGAAATCCACATACACACAAGCACTGTGCTTAACTGGTGGTATTCGCTGTATCTCTTTCATGCATCATTTTACATCTGAATCATCATGCCAACCCTCTTATTATAGGCTTCAGAACTGTGAAGGCATCAGATGTCACACTCATCCACATTTTGACTCACTTGGGATGATTTACTGTTGAATTATAGATTGTAGAATATTATCCATGAACCAGATAGGATGTGTGAGGAACTAAAAAATGTGATTAAAAGACAATTAGACCCTCATCTGTTTGCTGGCGAGAGACACTCGCCTGGAGCGACAGTTAATGTGTGAGTGTGCTCCACTGTGTTACGGTTTTTTCGTTTGCTTACATGGCAGTCTCTCTCACACACACACACACACACACACACGCACAGACACAAAAGGAATCACATTTAGGTTACTCTTAATGTGCTGAACTTGTGAACTCTGCCAGAGAATGTCTCAGAAAAAGGAGAGATGATCAAGTGGTTACATAACGACTTCAACAACCCACAGATTGATTTAAATAAGAAACACTTAAGTCCCTATATTGATCCCTTAAAGCTCGAAATATGCCATCTTACCACACGGATGGAAGAGAATCACACTGATTTCATTGCTGATTTGCAATCTTTAGCTATAATGTACAATTTGCACTTTGATTGACCTCAATCAAATAATACAAACTGTTTCTCCCTGTAGGGAGCATGAAGGTGTAACTGGGGCATAACTAAAGGAGTGCAGTTTGTTTGTTCTCCCGTTCCATGTGTAGGTCCTCTCTGGGTACTTGGAGTCGTGCCTGCTTAATTGGTGACAATTATTAATTGCAGATGGAAATGGTTGTTTATGTCAGCCCTGTGATGACTGCGACCTGTCCAGAGTGTAGCCTGCCTTTCAACAGTCACAGCTTGGATTGACTCCAGCCCTCTGTGACCCTGGACGTGATGAGCGGTATTGATATTAGACGGTTGGACATAACTAGAGAACATCTCTATCAGTGTTTCTCTGCACAGACTGTGATTGTCAGGAGACCCCTTCACGCTGCATTGGAACAAGCAGCAAGGGTAAATTGTCCATTCATTGATGGAGGATAACATAATCCTCTCAGATGGATGAAAACTAAAAAAGATAGGGCAGATGTTAAAGGTCACATAATTATTATTTGTCTTTTAAGTCAGTTTCTTCTAGGTCTCAGAGGTCCCCAAAACATGTTTTCAAAGTTTCTTGCTAAAAATCCACTGAGATCCTGTATTTAAGCATGGCTATAAATCCCCATTAGAGCTTTCACACTTATGGAAAACTCCCGGATATTTTCAGGAGGAGCTGTATGTGTGAACGGAAACAGCCAAATTATTAATCCCGCAAGGGGAAATTCAGTTTCACAGTCTGTCTAAAGAATATGCTACACAAACATAGGCCGAAGTACACACACATGCACAAACAGGATCCTATGGACATGCATTAATGGAGAGGTCTCAGAGTGAGGAGGCTGCCCACAGCGAGCGCTCCAGGAAGACGAATATTGTTGCCTTGTAGGTTTTCCCTCTTCAGGCCATTTAATCCAATTTAATGTGGATTTTGCTAAGCCAGATATAGCCAGTGGCAGATGCCTTATACGACTGCATCATTTTGCTCAATCTAGCAGGGTTTGATGGAATAGGTGACAAATCAGGCTGGATGTCGCCACCTCTGGGCACAGATGGTGAAACCTCTGAAATTCAAATCCAGTCAGTGAATCAACAATTTCATTATCAAAGCTGGGGTTATGAACTGTTGGACAATAAAGTAACCCAATACAGAACACCAGGTAATGCGCCTAAAGAATCTGTTTATAAATGGAACTGAAGAGCGCCCTTTGTTAATGATATTAACAATTGCTTCATTGTCACAGAAGAAAAAATAATGTATTTCATTGACCAGTGCTTTCCCCACAGAAGACAAGCAATAACTATTGGGTACAAATCCATAAGCGCGATAGAGGAAACATTGACTGGCAGTGCTAAAAATTCTTTTGGCCATACATCTGCAAACCATTCGCATAGCAAAATTAAGATGGCCGAGCAAAGAAAGCAATTCCCTTTTTGACATAACTGCTGCTTGTTGCGCTATATTTGTGATTTCTAAAATGCGATTTCACTTCTCAGGGACGCTTGCATTAGGTTGCTTTCTAAAGAAATGCCTAGAAACTCTAAAGACTGAAGTGAGCCTTTCTTCAGACAGAGGAATTCCTGATCTAATGACAGTTTGCTTGAGAGCGGTGATGCATCAACCTGGATTTGAATGTGGATAATCCACTAGAAGGAAATCATCTAAAAGGTGAAGCACAAAAGGAAGCTTGCAGTTGTTGGAGAGAATCCAGCAAAGCCTCCCTGATAAGGTATCAAATATTTTGGGACTGCTTCTACAACCAAAAGTGAGTCAAACTGAATAAATACTGAACTTTTCAAATACATGTTCTCCCTCCATTTAACACCTAAAAGATGCCACTGAGAAGGATTCAAAGGCATCACTTTGAAAGAGTGTAATATCGGCCTTTGCTAGCCATGCTCCTTTACCTGCTTTCTTAATGAATTTGATGGCATCATCAATGGAAGCATTAAAGGGGGGCAACGGAATAAGACTATTAATGCTTTGTGTTTATTATTTGTGAGTAGCTAAACCTATAGGATTGACACAAGTAGATGAAAAAGGTAGATGTATCAAATGGACCGATCATGAATCCTTTAACTTCTTTCTCCAGCACGGCATCAACTCTCTCAGGCTCTTTTAAAGGAGATTGTAAATTATTGTAAATTAATGATACTTTTGGCAACCAAGTCAGACATGCCAAGAATCCTTGAACCAGACCCGTAATCAAGTAATTAACAAAACAACGATTAGGATGCTTTCTGAGCGCCTTCCCCAGCTCAGGGCCATTGACTGGGGTTGAAGTCAATATTTGTTCTTTTCCATTTCTGCAAGGCGGCTGCGTCTAATGCCCGTCTCCACAGTAGCTGCAAGCATGAATATATTTACAATTATAGAATTTGCATACATTTTGTGGAAATTGTAACACAATGGAGTTGTTAGAGGCATCACCTTGGTCTGTTCAGGTTGGGGGCAAGGCATGAGTGGATGGCTAGCAACCACAGTTTTTGGGGTACAGATTGGAGGTATGAGAGAAGGAGCCACATATTGAGCAAGACAGTCCTGTCCTGCAAAATGTCTACTTATGAGAGCCAAATCGACAACAGGCTAGTCCAATCTCTGGTTGAACCTTTAAATGTACATGGCAGCTGTTGCAGAGTAGGATTTGTGATATTCCTAAAAAAGTGTTCCTCCATAAGACATGGCCATATCAGAGATAATGGGTATTTGTCCAATTCAGCTGTGCGGGATGGATAGACTTCACAGATAACATCTCTGAACACTCCAAAAGCTATATTAAATACAGCTACAGTTAGAATTTTAGCAAGAAGGGGGTCACTTTCTTTTAACATCACATCTCCACAATCAACAACACTCCTATCACTTAACTCAGTGCACAGCAGGATTTTAACTAATTAAATTAATGCCATTAGCTGCAAGGATCTGGCTTCTTCATGTTGGCCCTGAACTAATGCTACGCTCTATTTCTGGGGCAAAAGATCTACCCCTACAAAAAACCCGCCTAGGGGGCTAGTACTTTCTAAAGGTCCAAGAACTTTGGGAGGCAGAGCGTGCAGCCCCTGCTGTGCTGAATGTCTGTGATTGGTCAGGCACAGCAGGGTTTCAGATTTCCCACCGTGTTTAAAGACTGCATCTGAACGCCCACTGCAAATCATTAGGGATTTGTACATTTTTTCTTTTTTAAATCTCCATTATGCCATCTTTGATAGTATGTTTTTACTTTAATGACTTTTAATCTTTCTCAGAAATCCAATTTTCAAATGATCCCTACAAAGATCTTGTGTATTCACAATAAAAAAAATAGATGTTAAAAAGTTCAAAGTCATAATCACAAAAAAAAAAACATTTATTTTTTTCAATATTAACTCTTTTATAAGAAATTCATTACATGAGTTCAAGTAATTTGTCATCTTAAAATGTGGTTCTTTGGCTTTGGGTGAAATGGGGGGATTGAGGTATCCAGTTCTTCTAACATTTTCATTAGAGTACTCTTTCTTTTTTAATGAAACACTAACCACAGTACTTGTCTCCTTTCCATTGTTAATCAATTAAACCATTTGCAAAGCAATACAACCTTTGTATCTTATCGGGACTTCAGGCAGCGGTGGAAATGCCGACAACTATGGGTCACAGAAACCATTATTTCCTTGAAGAGAAGTCCTTGTAACTTTTAGTTCTGGGAGAAATGAAGGGTAACTTTTATCATCACCAGTTTAGTACACCACTTGGGAGCAGATAAGGGACCTGAACTTCAACACTGTGTGTTGAAGTTCAGGTCTTTTGCGTGCTTTCTCCCCTCCAAGGATGTTTACACAGCTGAGTGTAATTGTTATAACGCACATTAAAATTGACTGAACAGAGAGGTTAAACGTGGAGAAGATTGAAAAGGAGTTCAGACAGGTTTGAACAACAACACCGTGAGTGATGGATGTAGCCAATTTCTAGATGAGAGGGACAGTAACCTCTCAGTTACCTAGCAACACAATGTTGTGTGTGTGCAAACATGTACCAAATCTGGACTAACTGAGCTCATTCTGATATCAAGCAAATGCCTTGTTTTGCCTTGGTACTTATTCTAACACAACACAAAATACGTCCTTTTAATTCAGAAGCTCCATCAGTACAAACAAAAAGTTGTGTAAACAGTCTGCTATGTGCTGTCTATCATAATGATAGTTGGTTTGGACACAAGCTCTCGTGTTGGAATGGTTTCCTGGTGTAAACACAGATATTTAACACTAAATTAAATGTATTTTGTTGAATAAAACAAAGTAGAGAGAGAGAGAAATAATGATATGGTAAGATTAATAGAGACATAACAACACACACACAGTGTTAAAGAAACAAAGAGGAGGACCCATGTGCAGAAACTCTAAAACATTTAATTCAACAAAAAGGTCAAAAGGGAAATATAAGGCTTAGTCAATCTCCAACTAACCCCCAGACAAGGGGAAATAACACGAAGTTCACAGAAATCTACACTATAGCTGCTCAGAAACATGGAAGGGTAGAAGTATTGTATGAACTGACACAGAAGGGAAGGAACACCGAGACTAATTGGAAACTTGGGTTCTCTATCAATCTCTCCACCTACATTACATGTATGGTATAGGATCCCTGCTCGTACACTCCGGCTTGCCCTTTCATGCCCCACAGCTTATCTATAAAGCACCTGAGCTCGAGTGTTACTGTTTTTGTGTGATCTTCTGAGTCAGGGAGCAGTTTCTGTGTGATCCATGTGATTTTGAAAGAGTTCACAGAAAGTGAAAGTGTAGTGTTTGATTCAGCAATGTGTCTCCTCTCTTGTGTACAGTTTTTTCGTGATCTCCCAGTCACTCTGCTTCTGTGAAACAGGGAGGACTGTAGCGAGGTGCCAAGCTTGGCTCCAGGCATACTGCTCTCACTGAATCCCCGCTCAGGTCTCTACAGATGGACGCTCACAGCTGGGAGGGAGACGGGGAAGTGGATTTATTATCAAACCACATACCGATAAACACAACCGCAGCAATGTTTCTCCGGGGCTCTGCCCCACTGTCTATTGTGCACAAACGTGGCTTTATTACATGTTCAAAAAACCACACACCTTTGAGAAATCAGTTCTGGTTGACTGGTAGCTCTGTTAAGTGGGGAGGCAATAGTTTAATAATTATAAAAAAATAGGATTTTAAGAGATTTTATCAAATTTACAACTTATTAAAATACCATATTTTTTTTTTGATTAAAAAAACAAAAACATCAAGCAATGTTACAATTTCCAGTGCCAATGCTTCCAATGTGTCAGTTAACACAAGTGAGGAAAACTGCAGCAGCGAAGATGGAGATGGCTAGCTGGAAAGTACATTTCCCATGGATAGGGTATGATGCGGCTAAAAACAAGGTGTTTTGTGAGGTTTGCACTACAGCTAAATCAACTGGTGCTCCTCTCCCATCCACAACACATGATCAGGAGTCTTTGAAAGCTTTTGTGCGGGATGGCTTTTCCAGCTGGTGCCAAAGCACTGGAGAGATTCAGATTCCATGTGAAATCTAATCTTCACGAGCTGCTGTTAGCATTGCTGCTGCTGTTAATTCCTGTGTTAACATCGCCGCTTCCATTTCTGCTGGTAAACACAAACAAATGGCAGCTGCCAGAACAGCTTTGTTGGCGATTCTTTCCTCAATCCAGTACCTTTCATGTCAGGGATTGGCAAACTGAGGAAGCACCGATGAGGAGTCAAACTTGACCCAGTTGTTAAACTTGCGTGCTCAAGACATACCGGTGTTGGGGTTGTATCAAGTCAACTTTGGTTATATTCTTTAATAATTATTTCTAATTATTAATAATATAAATAAAATATCATCAAACTATGTTTAATCTCATTTTGGGGCACCACCCTGTACTCAGGGAAATATAACCAAAATATCACTCAAATCAGTCTCGAATTAGTTATTTAATTACTAATATTATTAATAATTAATAATATATTATTGTATATATATATATATATAATAAATTGAAGGCGTGAATCCGTACACAAAGCCTTCGCACCCAGCTTATATCACAATGCAAATACACTAGTAATCACAAACAACTGCTCTCTTAAATTATAACAGAATTTATTTAAACAAAGCAACATCAATCCAAAATCAATTAACTTAATCAAACAAATAACTATCATAAACTAATCTAAGCAAACAAACATTATCAAGCATGGCTTGTGGAAGGGGTGTGTGTGTGAAAGAGAGAGGGGGGGAAGAAGAAAAGGGGGAGATGGCTTCGTACCCACGTGGTCGCTCACGATGGCGCACCTAACAAAGACCTGAGTGTGTGCGTGCGTGTGTGTGTCTGTGGATGAAAGAGAGAGGGGGGGGAGATTACTCCGTCCCACGTGGTCGCCTTTCCGATGGCGCACACCTAACAAAGACCTAATGTGGCCTTAATGTCTAAAAGAGACCGAGTTCGGCCCTACACGATCTGTGTC